>NW_028301554.1:12070000-12132500 GCF_042242905.1 Orbicella faveolata
TTATCCAGTGGCTCCAACGGTTTTGGCTCATTCCCCACAGGGCCCCATTCGTGGCCTTCACAAGCCCTCCCCATTTGACTCTGATGATGACGCTGACCCTGTTATACTACCACCAAGACACTCCACTGTCTCTGCCCCTTCTCTAGTGGTTACTCAGCCTCCCGCCTATCAACAACTCACGGTTCTGCAACCTGTGCAGGACATTGTCCCTGTTCAGAAACTTCCTCCAGTACCTGCAGCCATTGTCCCACCACCCTGCACTCCAGCCTCTTCTCCAGACTGCTTGGTTCTTTCAGGTGCTCCACCCGAGTCTGCTGCTGTTGTTCCTCCCTGGAGGTCTGGCCGCCAACGAAGTGCCCCATTTCGGCAAAATCAGGACTGGGACTTAAAGTAGTGTGCTAGGCTTTTGCGTTCTTCCTGGTAACACTAATACGTGTCCTTTCACCTTCGGTAGTAACTTTATTTTACTCGCTACATTTAGAAGGACAAATCTAAGGGACCAGAGACTGCACCCATTGTGCATATATCCGTTTAGTTTCACGTTCGCTTTCATTGTTGTTGTTCTAGTTCAGCCTCTGTATGTTTCTATATTTAGTTTTTTATTTTGCATGCATATTCAGTTTACTTCTGTGCCTGGGTGCTAGAGAAAGAGCTAGGAGGCAGCCACGCCACTTCATAATTTACATTGCACCCAGCAGTTGTTAGTGCACTGAGCCACTGGATAACATTAACATTAACATAAATTAACGTGAATTTTGGAAATTCATGTTAATTTCATGAAGCGTTAATTTCCTATAATAAGGTATAACATAACCCAAGACATTATTAAGTAGTACTAGGGTTTCTAAAAGATAGTAATGCGGTGGCACATTCTGTTGATAGTGACATATTTTACACAGTGATTCATCTACAACTTCATGCATGATGACGCATTGCTGGCGAGGTGGGACCAGGGTTCGTGACAAAAAAGCACATACTGATCTGAACTATGCTTGACATAAAATGATACACATGAACCTCCCCTTCACCAGAACGCGAAAATTGAAGATGTGGAAAATGTAGGAGCAGAATTCTATCTTATAAATTCTGTACTGGTATGCATTAAATGTCTCTAGAATGTTGACAGGCTGTGTCAAGGATGCGTCCATCATGATGTGTGAAAATGTTAAAGCTTTGGCTTAAATTCATGTTTGGATGAAAAGGAATAGATCGCAGCATACATGAAATTAGCATGTTCTACGGTTTTAGTTTGTTTTAATTATTCTACAAGCTTAAGTAATGACGATTTCTCTTCATTTAAGAATTCGACCAAGGAGGCAAGACTGCTAAGAAATGACAAACTAAGTTTAAAATTAAGATGTCACAATTAATCATCCAGATTAACAAACTTTCACATACTGCATTAAAAACAAAAGCAAGAGTTGTGAAAGTCAAGCACGATCTCCTTCGCATCGTTTTATTATACCCAGCCCACTTTATGAAGCTCGATTAGGTGTAGAAATTTTCGTACAGCTCTACGACTCTACAGTAGTATTTTGAATGTTTAAGCTCCGTTTCTCTCGGATATGCGTACACCATAGAGGTGTAGTGGCATATAATTATCAAAGCAAATATTATATCACACTTAGGGAATGTTGAGTGTTATTGCGGTTTGCAGTGTTTTTAATTATTTTCAATTTACAATTTTGTATTGAGTTTACCCTGACTACGCTCTACGCTCTTCATGTTCTTCCATCTATGGTCAATGCGCTACACTCTTAAAGCTCTTACACTCCATGTTCCACCATCTACGCTCTACGCTCTATGCATTTATGAGTTTATCAGCTCAAGAATTTTTGACTACTCTCTACAATAGCTTAGAGGCTTAAAAAACCAGTAGAGTGATAAAAGGATATTGGGTTGCGAGTGCAAGTTTCTTGATCATCTGCGATGTTGTAATTTTTGTAATTGTAATTTATTGGCTTTCTTTATTATCTCATAAATATTAAAGTCTTATTACAGTGTCATTATGGTTTACAGTATTTTAATAATCTTTTTAATATACAATTCTGTATTGAGTTTACCCTCTACTCTCTACACTATATGTTCTACCATCTACATTCTACTCTCAGTCTCTATGTTCTACCAGCTACTCTCTTCAATCTACGCTCTACGATCTACCATCTACCCTCTAAGCCTATCTACTCTCTACGTTCTACCAGCTACTCTCTTCAATCTACGCTCTATCATCTCCCGTCTACCCTCTAACCCCATCTATGCTCTACTCGCTACATTCCACCAGCTACTCTCTTCAATCTATGCTCTACAATCTTACCATCTACCATCTACCCTCTAAGCCCATCTACACTCCACTCTCTACATTCTACCAGCTTCTCTCTTCGATCTATGCTCTACGATCTACGATCTACCCTCTAAGCCCATCTGCTTGGAAGGTTATTGGAATTTTGTAATTTTGTAATTTTTTAACGAATGCTAGTGAGCAGCACAAGGAAAGACTTCTTGTAGTTGTAAGCTTTTTTGTTTATTTCCGACGTGTTTTGTCTCTGTATGAGACTTCTTCAGGGAATGATTACAACTAACATTGAACAGCATATATAGCACATGAGTGTGCCTAAGTTTAACTTCCCATGGAAGTGAATAACTACTGAAACATGCTGTAAATGGATGTTACAAGAAATGCCTTAATGCATATGTTATTGCGTATTGTTATATTTTGGGGGCCATACAATTAGCGCCAAATGTATGGCCCCCAAAAACATACTATTTACATAGATGTGCTAAAGTAGTAGTAGATTTATAACTGACGATACAGTCTAAGTCTGTTAAATGGCTCTGGATAACCATCTTGATGTTAGTGAAACCATTTATTTGAACTTCAAATAAACCGTAATCTCTATGACGAATAATAACCCTAAAAACTAGTAAAGAACATCTCCACGTGGTTGCAACAACAACAACAACAACCATTTTATTTTGCATAATAGAGAGTATATCATTCAGCAAAAGATCCACTAGGCGTTCGAAGTCACGTGACCTAAGTTTTCGCACTTCGAGTACACTATAACAAAATGTCCTTCACATCATACTCCCCTTTCTTGATGGGCCAGTGGCTCATTGACCTATCAATAGGAGTTTCGTGTGTTTCTAGCTTAAAGGTTCACTATAATTCTAGTTCTCTTAAAGTGCGATATTGTTCTATCTTCTGTAAGGAGTTCTACTGAGCAGATTCTGGTGATCAGTCTCAACAATTCCTTACGGCCAACTCTGACTTTGACAGCTCTCATGTGCTTACCCTTTTCTGGAAAGACCGCTACGACTGTACCAAGCAGCCACTGCCCACGCAGTGTATCCCGTGCCACTAACAAGACTACATCATTAACTTGGACATCTTTTTGTTCCTTCCGTCACTTGAACCTATGATTCAAAGTTGGTAGCCACTCTCACAGCCACCAGTGCCAAAAATGTTGCACTAGTTCATGCACCTGTCTCCATCTCTTCTTGGGACTGAATTTGCCACTATCAACTGATCCAGGAGCTAACTGGCCCCCTACTTGTCCAATCAGGAAATGATTTGGGGTGATGGGTGTGTCATCTGAGGGATTGGTAGACTGATATGTTAAAGGCCTAGAATTTATGAGTGCCTCTTTACCTGTAAATGCTGTCATCAGTTCTTCATTGGTCACATCTGCAGTTCCCAATATCGCATAGGTTGCTCTCTTTGCTGACTTGATCATTGTCTCATGCACCCTACCAAAGTGAGGTGCCCAAGGTGGATTGAAACTCCACATGTGATTCCTTTGTTGGCAGCTGATCCAGTTGTTTGACGAGCTCCCTCAGCCTTAGTGCCTTACCGAACAGCAGCCCCCTAAACCATCCCAATAGTGCACTCTATACTAAAAACTAGTAAACAACATCTCCACGAGCAGGGCTCGAGACTAACTTTTCAGCTTGCTAGCCCAGTGGCTAGTGACAGGTTTGATTCGTTAGCCAAAAAAAATTTTTCACTAGCCAGACACAGACATTTGCAAACATAGGCATCAATGTTATAATCATGGGCGTCGCTCAACAATTAGGCTCGATTTCAGTCGCTCTCTCAACAACGAAAACGAAGTTTTCGCTTCCGGGAGACAGTGGGTCTAAAACACAGGTCACGGGTCATTGTTTTACCAATACTGAACAACCCTAACCCCTTCCTAATGCTACCCTTAGGCCTAAATACTACACTAAGACAATGTTTAGGCTTAAGGTTAGTATTAGTAAAGGTTTAAGGTTGTTTCAGTATTGGTAAAAACAATAATAACCAGTGACCCATGAGCTGTGTTTTAGACCTGCCATCCGTGAGAAATTCTCACAGTACTTCACAACTTGCCGCCAAAAAACATTCCTTTCTTTCAAAATGTTGATTCACGATTTCTCATGAACACAACAATTCATTCCATCTTAACTTAATTTACAAGTTGCAAACATAAGCATCAATATTATATAGGCATCATTCAAATTTTCAAACAACTGCGAATTTTTTAATTTTTTGAAAGCATACATGACCTCCAGATGCTGCGCGCATAAAACATGATCCCTAGAGTTCCGCACAATTTCACACAACTAATCATTAGCGGCAAGCAGTTCATTTGTCGTTCGTCGTTTTTTACAAACAAACAAAAAAGTCAATCATTCTTTCGCATTAGTTGTTGTTTGGGCAAATGAATTATATATGATATTTATTACAGCCGATGTTTTAAATTCTGTATGCTTTGACTCAATTTCAATTTGAGAAAAATTTGAAATTAACTTTTAATTGGTTTCCTCTGGGCCTCCAGTGCTCACAAATTTTCATTTTCACTAGCCAAAATGGCTAATAAAGGCCCTCTCGTTGCTCACGGGACGAAATGACTCAAAGGGAAAGTACAGATACTTATTTAGTGGCTTTTGATAGGTAGAAAACTGCAGTGCTAAAATTAGCATCTTTGTAAAGAAATAAATCGAAAAACGAAATACTACTTTGGTCAATAACATAGTACGTAAGTTTGATACAATCATTCTTGCTATAGAGACAACTAAGAAACTCTAATAGGATTTCTTTGCCACCCTTCCAAACAAAAAATATGTGTTTCTTTAATTTTTTCATCTTTTTAATTTTTTTTTTATTTTTTAACTTTTTTTATACATTGGGGGGCCATATGGTTAGCACTAATCACACGGCCCCCAAAACAACACGACAATAAGATGTACATTAAGGCATTATTACAAAATTCCAATAACCTTCCAAGCAGATGGGCTTAAAGGGTAGAGCGTAGAGTGTAGGTCAAAGACAGTAGCTGGTAGAATGTAGAGAGTAGAGCCTAGATGGGCTTAGAGGATAGACAGTAGATGGTAGAGTGTAGAGCGTAGATCGAAGAGAGTAGCTGGTAGAACGTAGCACACAGATGGACTTACAGCATAGATGGTAGATCGTAGAGCATAGATTGACGAGAGTAGCTGGAAGAACGTAGAGAGTAGAATGTAGATGGTGCAACATATAGCATGGAGCGTAGAGCGTAGAGGGTAAACTCAATACAGAATTGTATATTAAAAAGATTATTAAAATACTGTAAACCGTAACAACACTAAACATTCCCCATGCACTTTAATATTTGCTACAATGACTGTAAGCCTCTACACCCGTACATAGAACCGTAAAGCGTAGAGCGCAGATGGTGGAGGGTAAACTCAATACAGAATTTTAAATTGAAAACGACTAAAACACTGTAAGCCATAAATAACACTTAAATAACACTTTAATATACTGTATATGAGATATATGTGAGGAATATGCTAAAATTTGAAATCAAATGTTACCAAATAGGCAGGTAACCATAGTAACAATACACAACCACGGTAAAAGCTATGAAGTGGGAGGTAATGTATCTTTCCAACATGTAGGAGGAGACTGATGACGAAAGCATAGAGTCGTAGAGCTCTACAAAAATTTCTACACCAAACCAAGCTTCATAAAACGGGTGCCAGTTGCGTTTTACAGGTAAATCAGAGCAAAACATAACCACAAAAATCCACGCAAAAAAGGAGGACAGCTCAACAATGTGACATCCTCATGTTGTTTGTGGTGCAATGCCCTCTGGTAAAAAGTGGCGCAATGCACTCTGGTTAAATGCAATGCATTCTGGTAAAAAGTGAAGAATTCGAAAATTCGTACCCCCTTCTATATATTCTTCTTAAATTCTGATTATGTTGCTGCTCGCTCACTACGCTCGCTCCACAGCAACAATTATATAATGCTTTGAAGAAAACTGAACCCACCAGTAGTTTAGGTGCAGAGGTGTCGCCAGTATCAATGTGAAGAATGCTAACAATATGATGAGAGAACAGGTACAACTGAGCTGCTTTTAAAAACTGTTTTCTTTCCAATGCACTCCATACCTGTTGAGAACAAAAATTTATCATTAGCAAAAAGTGCTTAGTATACCAAATAAGTTCATTGTTCAGACTTTTTATCTTTCATTAAAATTCTTTCCTTTTACAATTTCCACAACAAGCTAAATCTAACATAAATCTCTAAACATTGTT
This sequence comes from Orbicella faveolata, assembly GCF_042242905.1. Classification (NCBI taxonomy): domain Eukaryota; kingdom Metazoa; phylum Cnidaria; class Anthozoa; order Scleractinia; family Merulinidae; genus Orbicella; species Orbicella faveolata. The sequence continues at coordinate 12,076,562 of NW_028301554.1, forward strand.
AAAAATAACTTAATACAACATTAACACCAATGAAAGTACCTTTTCTGGAGTATCTACCAACAGCTTCATTTGAGAGGCAATAGCATAGAAACCACTTTTAGACTGTGAAGGACTAAAAACAAGAGACAACATTATAATTTTAAGGACTAAGTTTCTTTGTGTACTTTGTGTATATATTATACAGGTATCTACTAAACTGATCCTGACTCATTTGACTCTTAGTGCACCTTCCCACTCCCAAAGCAGGTGATAATAACACAAACTGTTATATTTTGACAAGTGTAGTATGTTTTAACCTTACCCCTTGTCAGCTGTTTTGGTTCCCTGGGTACCACCCACCCCATGGCATCTGTGAGATAAATGAAGGTCCTTACACTGCTTCTGAATATCATGGACAAAGTGCATCACCTGGTAATGACAACAATAGAATTGAATCTACACCAGTGTCAATTAAGAGCAGACATAACTGAAAAAAAAAGATAAGATCAAAGTAAAGGTATTTTGGCTGTCTAACATGACTAGTTTTAGAACAAATTGATAGAGAGTTTCATGTTCAGTTTGATGGCATTCTTAAGATCAAAGTGACTGTTCGGCATGTCATTTTAAATCAAAGTGGCTATGAGCCACTCAACTTGGAAAATGGATCGTCTGTAAACAGTGACAATTTTGACGCCACTGACTTGAGGCTTTAATCCATAGCCCACTGGCATTGTTTAGAAATAGTGCAAAATGTGACAGTAAGAGAATACACAAGGAGATGTAACACTGTTGAAAACATTCCTGAAGTTATTGGTCCAAGAGACCGAGTTATCTTCGTCCAAGAGACCTAGACAATTATAACAAAAGTACTGCTTCTTGTCCGATCACCAAAGCAAGTGAAAATTTTCATTTTTATTCCTCTCATTTTTTTTGTTCTTTATTTTCCCAGCCAGTATTGGTGATTTTCTTTTCACTCTTTGTTACCTTTTCTCATCTTAGAAATTAAAACTAGTTTACCAAAATGGCACAAAATGCTGCTGAAGGGATGAAGGATGTAAGGAGTGTCAATGCAGAGCAGGGTTGTTCCCATACAGAACGCAGGATCGTCTGTAACAGTAACAAACTGGTTCATTTAACTTCTCGAATTACAGCACTCAGGCCTCATTACATTTTCATTGTTCTCACCACTACAACTTTGAAAATAATATTATTTTCCAAGTTAAAAATAGATCCACATTGCATACATGTGTAGGCTTAGTGTCCTATGGCATAATTGAATTTTGACAGCTATAAGTAATGGAATATAGACATTGTAGCAGAGCTCCTGTGCGCTGAAGGCACGCGAGCGGAGCCCCATACCTTATAAAATTTGGTAACTCATCGATCTGAAAAATTTTGGTTGTCACGAGACTGTCCATACAGTACATCTGTACACTAATACCTTGAAAACTAAGAGAGTAGCACCATTACCATAGCTACATCTTTGATTTTGGGCGTCCACGCCATTATTAATTGACAGCTGTCACAACAAGCTATCCGCTGAGCAGTATCACGTGACTATATCGCAGGCTCAGGTTTAGAGCTCATCGAGGTTGCGTATTTTTTTAAAGTTGACCACTGACCAGTTACTGGTTACAGATTGGATCACGGGCTCAAGTCACGTTATTTCTCTGGGTGAGAAGGAAGGAGTACTTGCAAAGGCAAAATTTTGGCATAAATTAACCCCTGGCGCGTTGTTGACTTTTCTTCTGACATATTCCTTGTACAATTGTCTCTTGGAAAGTCCCTGGTATATTGTGTATGTAATTTCTACAATCTTGGTTAGGCTTGTTAGGTATAGTTTGTTAGAATTTAACTGGAAAAAATAGCAAAACCACAAGCTGAACAATTACATGCTCACAATTGATCATTTTTTGAGTTTCTGATCCAAATAATCCTCTTTTTCCTTTATCATCAGTTATTGCAATCAGGGGCTCTGCTTTTAGGCTTGGCTAAATCTATAATATTAGCAGATCATTTGTGCAAACCAAAGCAACACTTCATTCCTTACAATGCGATATGGACTCCTTTGCTTTCATGAAATGGTTATGAAAGCCAATCCTTGACCGGTTCAACCGAGATTTCTGTACTAACTTTTGATCTTGATAAGGAACAGCAGGGTGACTGTAAACACAGTTTAAGTATTTTAAACAGTGCAAGTAGATTGCAAGCGCAAGGCAGTCTTTCAGTTTCTGAAAATTTCTGACAATACCTGACAGTATGTCTCACTTTGTAGTGCTGCCCACTTCAATCAGTTCAAGCCGATATAAATGTTGGCTAGCAAGATACTGGCTTGCGAGAGTACAACGACTCCTTTCAATATGTGAGACAACCCGCGCCAAACATTTAGGCTGATAAATTTTAGCTTGCAAAAGCATACCAGGCCTAGTGTAACCTGGAAATTATTTGTGTTTTATTAACACTAATGAGAGATGTCACAGGTTTAGGCTTGGTGTACATGTATATATAAGATCTATAGATATTTCATATTTTACTATTACACTTTTATTCAATTTTATTTATATGACTGATATCCAACTAGTTTGTTCTCTTATTTTATCATTATCTTTGTCATGCATTTTATACATGAGCCCCTGGCCGGATACCCAGGGCAACCTCTTCGTATGGCTGACACTAATAAATTGATTGTTAATTGTTTGTTGCTGCACTAAAGACAAGCAGAGTCTGGATATATGTTGGCTTGCCTGCGCAAAACAAATCCCATTATGGGCACCTGAAGGAATAATGAACGAAAGCTATTAATAAAGAATACAACTGCAATCAACAATTTCAAAGCTTACACAAAATTAGGAAGCTGAATCTTTGATAAATGCAATTAACAAGACATGAAATTAAGCATAAGCTTATTAAAATACGAAAATACCACCTTGAAGGATACAAAGACAGATTTTTGATACATGCAAGCAGACAAAGTACTGCATCTCAAAACAAGCTACATGCATAAAGGGAAAATAACTTACCTTGGCAATTGAAAGCTGAAAACTCTCGAAACCGATAAATGGTACACAAAAGCAAGGATAACATGAAGGAGGCAGAAAATCCACACAAACAGGCCAACTAGCACCCAATCTTCTCATCTACAGGCTCTAAACTAGTGCCCCGTCATCTTAGTGCAATTCCTTTCGATCAGGTGACTTTTGTAGACCAACACACTTCTCAGCTGCCAATTTATTGTGAGCTTCACCCACACAACAAAATGATTCAAATTTGAACTGTACAGCATTACACCTGTAACTTGATAGATGCACCTTATCTGTGCTATGTAAAATGAAGAATGCAAATGCTATCACCATAATTTTTTGCTTGCTCTGGGCACATTCAAAATTACAGAGAAAATTTTTGTGGTTCCTCTTATTATGTGAAATACATATAAAAGAACTGAATCATGCTGTTAGCTGTGAGTTGACTGAGTTGTCCATGTACTTGTGAGTTTAGGGAGTACTCTCCCCAAACTATTACATACATCTTACCTCCAAACATGCAAGTTAAGCATGAACCAATTCTTGAATTTAGAAGGAATGCTTAAATGGTGAAAACCCTAGACTATAATCTAATAAATTCCCCAGTTCATAGTGGAGCAAACTTTAGAAGGCACTGCTCAGTTTATTGATGAACTTTAAAATGAAGTACTTTTCCTCTAACATCAGTGAGCATAGTTTTATACACTTAAATACCTGACCAGCACAAGTCTTCATATCTGTAACAGTATCAGCAGCATCAATAAGGTCACGGTATCTTTCTCTGAAAAAGCAAGGCAAAGTTATACATGTAGGTTAAATACTTTTAAAGTACACTCAGCAAAACTACTCAATTCAACCATAACTAAGCCGATTAAGTAAACTTTTACAGCTGATGTCATTCCTTCAGGAAGAATAAGCCTCAAAATAGAATGCATAATAGTCTTCCCCATCCATATAATTTCAAAGAAGACTTTGGTGGCACAAGAGCAGAAAAGGCAAAATAGTTGTAACTTCTCACTTACCAATTTTTTTTTATTTTTGTTAATTAAAAATAGAGAAAATCAGTAAAGGAAGTGACATATGAAAAGAAAAGGGAGTAAGAGAGTAAACTGCAGGTGAAGTTAACACAACCAGTACCAAGCCCAATATTGGCTTAATACGTTTCTCCTTTAGTGAACATGCTTGATGGATGATGTGATGAGACATTGAGACAAAAATTACGTGCACAGTAAGGATATGAAGAAACAATGGCGCTAACATCTTGAACAGCACCTTACAGCATCTGTGTGTGTTATTTATACTTATGCTTGTGCTTGTGCACAAGTGAAAACCAGCCTTAAAAATATTTGCAAGAAATCAAGTTTCCTTGTAAAATGAAAGACGTCAGCTGTTTTCAGAATTTGCAAGTTACCCTCATCGCTACCTATCTCAATCAATTTCTGCAAGTTTGTGTTCCTTCGCAATTACATGTTCAAGAACTTCAGTACAGTATACAGTGTATGAAGGAAGCTTATAATCTGTATGCCTACCCAACCATGATGCGTAGATCTTCTTTTTTTCTTTCAATATCACCCCTAAGAATAAAATTAATTAGATTGAGTGTAGATCCTCTTAACAACAACAATAATAATAATAATAATAATGATGATGATGATGATGATCATAATGATAATTATAATAATAAGAATCAATTTAGAAATAGACGAGACAAGAAAAATAAGTGATAGAAACCGACATTTCAGTGCATCTTGCACCATTATCAAGGTTACACAATTAATGATAAAAAGCGGTTTGTGAGGAGGCTAAGCTGAAGTGAATTTGCATAACAGTGCTAAGTTAATTACATGAATAGCACGAAGAGAATCAGACTGTACATTCAGTGCTGGTTTAAGATCTTGAATACACAGCATTTCATTAACAAGGCAGTTAAATTCGTACCCAGGTACACAAAGGGCCACCTTCACACACACGTTGAGGGACACCGTCAAAAGGCATCATCTGTTTACAAGCATTATTCCAATGAATACAACACTGCTGTTCCGAACAATTTCTTAGCACACTTCAATGTAATCAAGAGATGCACGAGCAAATTCATGTAATTAACTTGCCGACGCCCATGACTTATTTATTACTAACATGATTTTATTGTTTTATCACTTTGGTATCCAATTACGTGTGCTTTAATGGCTACCTTCTTAATGTTTCCTACAGGTTTTTAAACTTATGGAAAGTGCTACTGACATTTTTGCTCAAAAGGAGTTCTCTAAAGACTTTTTAATTTCAAAATTTGTTATAGATACGATTGATTTGTAATTAGACCTTGTGTCGTACAATTCAGAGAGTAATCATGCTCATAACTTTAAATCAGCCCTGTGCTTTGTGCTCTCCCAATTTTGAAATTGCTTATGCAATGACTCCCTAAATTGTACTCCACTCAGTCCAATTACTATCGCTAATAATAATAATAATAATAATAACAACAACAACAACAATAACAATGACAATAATAATAATAATATCGCTTTGATGAGCCACACAATGTTTTTGAAGTTCTTTTTTTAATGAAGACAATACATGCTTCGGATAAGACATCATCCATCGTCAGTTGCACAGTGAGAAATAAATGAAAATATGCAATAAATAGTATAACAAAGTGAGATATTAACAAGAATAATTAAGGATATGCAATATCTTATCTCATGCTGCTACGAATTCAAAGCCTTAACAATGACAATAATAATAATAATAATAATAATAATAATAATAACAATAACAATAACAATCAAATAAGTAAAGCTTGAGGGAATACCTTCAACACAAAAATTAGCAAAAACAAACCTACACATTTACTTGACAGTGACATCCGACAATGTGCAAATGCTATTTATTAATCTCACTAACTTTCATTGAAAATAATAACAATAACAATATTTAGAGGGGGTAACACCAAAGATGTGTCTAACCTGGAAGCAGTAATTTTAAACTCCAATGACGCATGGCTTTTGGGCGATGTAAAGATTGATCAAACTGAGACTATCTACCCCAAGCCCTCAACTGAGGGGTGTCGATCAACTATATCGGACTACACCGAATAATAGATCTCAGGTGTTAACCTTCGTGCTTCCTGGCCAAATATGTCCCATCGTGACTTCTAATTATTGACTAGTATACTACAAATGTGTTCAACACTTTAATGCTGTCACGTAATAACCTTGTTTTGTGTTCCACAGCTCGGATCTCTTCAACAGTGTGACTTGAAAAGAGTACATCGCTGTCCATTTCAGCATCCCAAGCAACTAATTGACAAAGAATAACAAACGTTATGTGCGAGGAAAAGAATTAAACTTAAAAATTTGGTCAACTAACTTGATTGAGAATGCCTTTGACGTGGCGACAAAGGAGATGTTTGCGGTTTCTTAGGAGATTTTGGACTAGGTGGACCGGACGCCATCTTGGTATCGACTCACTCTTTTATCGCGGGCGCAAACCGGTCGAGGAGATCTAAGTACAACCTTCCCAGTCCTTCGCTCTTCCTCGTAACCACAAACACGATGACGACATTTTCTAAGTACTCCTAGCTAATGCGCAGAACTAGCTTCGTTTCAGTAAGGTGATGGTTAAATTAACCGACATTTTTAGATCTTTATTTGGGGCTCCAAAAGAACAACTTGGCACCAACGATTTGCCAAGGTAAGAAGATATGTTAAAGTGAGAGGTTGACTTCAAGAGTTATCTATTAATAAGCTTTAGATTTAGCTTTTTATATTTGCGTATTTTTTATGTAAGGAAAACGAAAACAGGAAAGCCTCCGTTTCCAGAGATTACACAGTTTAAACTACGAAACGTTACTTCTTTTTTATGTTTACAATCATTGATCATGACAGAATTTTGAGGAAATATGTGCAACATTTCCACAGCTTTTGTTACCTTGGCTGTATATTAAACTTATTTACTGAAAATCATCCTCACCATTTTGCTTCAATTTCCTTTCATTTAACTCAAGGTTAGTGAGTTAACCCACCTAACAAGGAATTTAAACCAGGGGTTGTATCACAGGGGACACAAACACTACATCAGCGGTAAAAATAAATGTAGTGTTATTTACCTGTGTTCCTGTGTGTCTTTTTCAGTCATTTAGAAGGGATTTGAATGAAGTGAAGGCGGTTTACATTTCAAATATTATGTTGTCTGCTGCTTTGTAAATGTGACGTTCTGATTACATCTCAAGTTTCCATTATCATCATTAACTATTAACTCTCATCGGGGGAGCAGCCCTGCATTACAAGAGAAAAGAGACAAGGAGTGAAACTTACTGAGAGCTTCTGTCTAGTCTGTGACTACAGTTGACGTGACTAGCCTGTGTGGGTCCTTGCGTGGATATGTGAGTGTAAACACAAGACAATGGACAGCGCCCTTGCCTTGACTGCAATTTCCACGCAAATCCTTCAGCAACAGAACCAAGTAATTTCAACGTTGTTTACTGGTTAGCTGGCTTATATTTTTCTTGTTTCTGTTTTGGTTCTTTGCTCGGTTGTTTTCCAAGTTTCCAGTTAACAAAATTTTTGCACACAACATGAACATATTTTGGCCAGGGAATCCCTATGTTTTCACAGCTCCCGGCCGCGGTTATTGAAAAGTAAATCAGTGAACCAAATAGTGAATGTTTTTCCATTTCGTTGTTGAATTTATCTCACGTGAAAACCAGGTAGTTTGCGTGGTGTGTTCTGTTTTTTACTTCTAATGCACGCAGCTGTTAAAGGTAAACAAAAGAGTCTGTCAAGAGAAGAATAGGACTCCTTTCATGAAGCACATGCTCAAAAATTTAAAACTGCTTCCAGTCAAGTCAAGTGTAATCACAGTTCGGACAAAAAGCTACGTCTAAAAACAACTCGAAAATTAACTGAAGAAAAGGTACCCAAATAAACAAATTCAGCTTCACCTGAATACAAATTGTTTAATCCATCAAGATGTGAAATTCTAACTGATGATGTTCAGCAACAAGAGAATTAGGCACCAAAATAAAACTGGCCTCATTTTGGTTTCATCCCTTGTCTCTTTTCTTCTTTCTCTCCCCCAATGAGAGTTAATAGTTAATGACGGCAATGGAAACTTGAGACGTAGCATCATAAATGACAAAGTGGCAGACAAGATAGTATTTGAAATGTAAACCACCTTCACTTCATTCAAATCCCCTCTTAACAGCTAAAAAAGACACAGGAACACAAGTTAATAACAGTACATTTATTTTTACTGCTGATGTAGTGTTTGGATCCCCTGTGGTTGAATGAAACTATATCTTCGAACAATAAAATTAACCCATGGTTAAAATTTAACCCCAAGCTGATTAGATTTATGAGGCCTTCCATTGAGGGTAGCCCACAGGTTACCCAAACATAATATAAGAGTTTTTATGAAGAACTGTGGCTGAAATATAAGAGTTTGTATGGAGGTTAGAGGATGACCCATACATTGCTCGATTTCAATGTATGGTTCATCTTCTAACCTCTGCACAAACGCTTATATTTTAGCCATAGTGTTCCATACAAACTCTTATACTATGCTTGGGTGACCTGTGGGTAAACGTGCCGCCATGTCGCATCCTTTTGTGTACCGATGATGCCTAACCAGCAGAAAAAAATGTCACCATTGTTTTTCTTATAAAGTCATATGTCGCTGTTGTTACAAAGTTGATTTTTTAGAATTCATTCAATGGAAAAGCACACAGTCATGTTTCTGACATTTACAGAATGTATAAGAGAATGTACCCTACAATTTCTAAATAGGCAAAATGTCCAAAAGAGTCAATGTTGCTGTCTTCTCCAGTGTTTCTTGTGTTGCTGTTTAAATTTGCTTCACTTGTCACAGATTAGAAATTCCCATGTCACCTGGTTTTCAGGGTCGTGTTGCTTGTCATTTTTACTCCTTGGAAGGCCTTAGGTTAGGGCTTGACCCTCTTCTGAACAACCAGTTCCAGATCTACAGGCAAACTTTCCCATTTCTTGTCATTGTTTTGCTTATTAAAAACAATAATTGTTACACATTATTGGCTGTTTGCCATTTAACAGACTGCTCGCATAATGCTGTCATTTGACTAATCCCAGCAGAATCCCAGCAGAATCCCAGCAGAATTAATTAAGGCTATTAATGTTATTGAACTCCATTGTGGCTTCCCTTGATTCAATTTTTAGAGTTTTTGTGTGGAGCATTTCCCATAATCCATATAGGAAGGAAAAACTCTGCTTAAATTATTCTCACTCTATGGAAAGAAACATGAAGTTGCATGCGCTGTCAGCTTAACAAATCAGCACATAATACATTGCTAATACTTGACTGCATGACTGTCCACACTATAGAGATATTCAAGAGGATCTGGAGAACCTCTATGGAAGGAGACAAGATCTGAATTATTGGCAGCCAGAACTTCCAGCAATCCGTGAGGAATGGAGATTATTTAATGACCAGCCTCTAGAGCTAGGAGATCATGAAGACTATTTTCACTCAAGAGAGGGAGATTTTCTTCAAGAGTTTGAACAGATGTTTCATAACATCTTCAGAGGATTTCAATTTGATTTCAACCCACCAGCCCAAGGTCCACTTAACTTGATATTCTGTTAAAACCTAAGTAAATGGCATGTGTTGGTGCAATCAATCAACCAGGGTGAAAATAGACAGATCTCTATATAGCACTTATTATCATCAATATGGATTTTTGGAAGGGTTCATACAAGTTTGTCATAGTTTGTTATTAGTCCTAACTGATCCTGCGAGAATCTTACTTGTTGTGAGCTGTATTGAATTCACAGATTTAACAGAAAGTTACTGACTCCCAGCACATGTTTTGTAACAAATATGTCTCAAGAAAAAACTCTTTTCTCCCATGATAAGATACATGTAATCTTCTGTGATAATATTATTAATTTACATGTAATTGGATAATTTATAATATCATAATATATCGGTAGTCCAATGTGAATGTGAGACAATTTCTGGCAGCTTTGAAGTTTCTTCCCAAAATTACCTTGTATCCCTGTTGAATTATTTTGTAATGCAGGTGAGAGAAATGAAAAGGTTTATAATATTACACTACTAACAGTCTAGACACTATGTTGAGTTTACTTTCCTCTCAATAACCAGACCTCCCTACCATAGACTTACTACCTGATAATTTACCATCTGAAATGTCAGAAGAAAACTTCCCTAAAGACTCTGGATCTCTTAGGGAGAGAATGCTGAAAGGGCCTGATTCATCCCTGGACAGTGAAAACTTTAAAGATGAGGTATTTTCTATGAAAGAACTACTAGGTCACTTTTCCTTAGACATTAGTGAATAATAACTAGTGTATGTACAGTACATCCACAATGTTAACTGCTATGACCTGCATGCACTGCATTACCAGTTTATTCAGACAAGCCTTCTTTCAGTCCAAGTTTTGCTAACCTAATTTGGGTGATTTTTGAAAATATCCATGCTACATGTATGGTTTGCACCTTGGAGTTTTATTATTATGATAAAATTCTGAAGGTATAAGAGGTTAGAGCATTTTTGGAATATTTCCATAGAAAGGGGAGGGAGTGCAGCAGTTTAAAATTTTGATGGCAATCATGGTATAGATTTACTACTACACTGTAAATCCGTTATCCCCAAACTAAATAATTATGCAATGCACATGCCATAAAATAAAATAACTCACTTAATTTAGGTGAAAACACCTAAATTATCTCCTTTCTGTAAATCTGTAAACAAATTGTATGGTATACAGTGTGTGTGAAAAAGGAATGTAAACGATAATTGTTGAATATCGTGCTTTGTTCTGTGATGTATTGCCGATAAATGAATGATATCTCAGGGATATATCGCACATATAAGCGATGCAATGCAACAATGATTCAATGATATATTGGAGCTTCCCTTCCATATCTCGCCAATATATCGTTCTTGCGAAATATTGCTGCAGCGATATATCATACAGCGCGTGACGGATTCATTACGATATATCACTATTGCCATAACAATAATTATATCGTTGAGTGAGAGATGCATCATCACAAGATATCATTCCAGCGAAATATTGCCACAGCGATTTATCTTAGGATATTTTAAAGAGAGTTTTTGTTCAACGAATCAAAGCAATAGATAAAATGTTGAGACCTTCGTAAGATATCTTACACTGTTGACAAATGACTGGAATATAGTAAAACTAGTGACCCTTGTCCGGCGTTGCCTAATTCGAAGCCAGAGTGAGTTAAATAAAGGAAATTGTAAGCTATGTTACCGATCTGTTTAAGTAAAACCAAGAAAGCCTCGTGTGAATTGCTTTTAACAAACATGCTGAAAAGCATAAATTATTTCTGAGGTAAAGATAATTTGTCAAGAAACAAGTGCGATGCCATTGTCAAACTTTCAAAAAAATTATATGTCCGGTTTTATTGGACACAAATCGGTCATTCAAATGGTAAAATACTCTTTCCTTGACAAAATAATTGTTTATCAACGTTTCTACAGTGCGTCGCTTGCGTTTAGTTTATGCTTTTGGAAGGAAAGTTATGTGTTTCAGCACACATCGTCAAGTCGCTTGCGAAATGTTTATTCTCTGCAGCGTTCCGAAGATCCTCGTCAAAAAAATGTTTTATATGACACAAATCAGTCATTCAAATGCAGTAAAATACTCTTTTTCTTGACAAAATAATTGTTCATCAAAGTTTCTTTAGCGTGTCGCTCAGGTTTAGTTATTTTTTTATTCAAGGAAAGTTCTGTGTTTTGGTATGCATCCTCAAGTTGCTCGTGAAATGTTTATTGTCTGAAGCGTTCTGAAGATTCACATTGAAAAAATGATATCTCCACAAATCATTTGTTCAAATGGTGAAACACATTCCTTGACAAAAAATTGTCATTAAAATCTCTTTAGTGTAGTGCACCACTGAAGTTTAGTTATTTTTGCATTGGCAAACTGATCCAGGACTTTGGCGAATAGACTTCATACATTGGCGAACTTCCATGTTGGCAAAACGACCGGTTGCTGTCAGAAGCGATATATCGCTAAGCTGCAACGATAATTCGCAGGTTCCAAGTTACCTTGTACCTCTGTTTCAAAACAAGTTCTTGCGCAAAACCTTTCATGAAACTGAGTTTGATTTGCATGAAAATGAACCTCTAGGGGAATGAATTTTCATATATTAAATGGTTTTGCACAAAGACTCGTTTTGACACAGGCAAAAGGCAACTTGGAAATGGCCTATTCGCTGGGCAAAAACGATTAATCGCTAGGCTGCATCAATATTTTGTTGGGTGAAAACAATTCATCGCTTGGTGAAAACGATAAATCACTCAGAGCAAACAAATCGCTTGGTGGAAGCGATACATCACTCAATGTAAACGATATATCACTCGGTTCAAAGGATATATTGCTCAGTGCAAATGATAAATCGCACAGGACTCAGAGAAATATCATAACAGCTACAACAATAGCTCCGCAATATCTTGCACAATATAATGTTTCAAACTAATTGTCGTTCAAATTGCAATTATTGCGATATTCGTCAATTATCATTTGCATTACTTTTGCACAATACTGTACAAGCTTCTTAAACACGGAGCAATCCTATATAACAAGGCTGAGGTGTTCAGCCTGCCAATCAGAAATCCCAATAGACGACCAATGCTCCCATTTGATTGGCTTATTCACTCCGGTCTTATTTTAGCGCGTTGCCACAAAATTCTGGAGAGCAATGGGTGTAATTTTCTGTTTTATTTTACAAGTAAACGATGCTTTTTGAACTAAATGAAAGATGGCTTCAAGAGAAGAGTTTACAAAGAAAATTGACTTTTTAATTCTATGGTAATATCGTTATGTTCTTCAGCCAGTTATCTAACAGAGATTCCATACGGTCAACATTGGCTGCTGTTGTACTCTTGCTACTAAAATTCAGTTGGCCTTTTACGAACGCAATTTTTGTTTTTATTGCATTCACCCAGGAGTCTTCCTTCTCCTTTCTAACGTCAATATTCAGGCGAAATCTCACTTTGCCATTTTTGAAATTCTCTTGTTTCTTCGTGGTACTTTTTGTTTCAGCATTGTTCAATTTGCATTTTGTTTGCACCATAGAATTATCGCTCATAAATCTGAATAATTTTAAATATCCCACCAAAATCCATCTGTGTTCACAGGCTAACCAAAGTCACCTCTTACGAGATTTGTTTTCATTCTCGGCATGCTGAGATAAATGGAAACAGATAGCTCGTTGATCGCAGGCATCAGCTTTGTTATTTTAGTTAGCGGCAAAATTTGAATGTTCCGCGAAGTGACAAAGATAATTCATCGTTTTTGTTCTTCCACAGGCATCTTCTAAAGTGTTAAATAAATATAAGTTTTATTTTCGCTGTATTTTTATTATCCACCTTATATTATTCTACGTAAATGACTCCATTTTTTTAATGAAAAAAACGCTATTTCTCCACAACTTCTATGTTATGCAACCATTATTTCGACTTTCTGCCATTGCACAAAAAAGCCAACAAAGTGCTTCAAAGGTGGTGTGTTCTTGCCTTTTATAGGATCGCTCCATGTTTAAGCTTAGCAGGACTCTTGGAGACTGGGGCCATGACTTTATACTCCATAGAGTGAAAACTGAAAGATTTAAATGTGCTTAAGTAAATAGATGTCTTTTTAGATCTATTTCTGTATATCGTTCTAAGTTTTAATTTTTCCATAGGTTTGTAATTTTGTAATATATGTGATTGGTTTTTAGCTTAGTTCATTATTGATTGTAAAGTCACATGTACATGTATGCTGTATCTAATCTTTTAATAAAGGCTATTATAATTATAAGATTTTGTGCAAAAAGGACGTACATGTATATCGCATTTGGGGCGATATACGCCCTTTTTGCACGAAATCCTTCAGTTATTATTACAACTACTACTACTACCACTGCCACTGCCACTGCCACTGCCACCACCATTATCACTACCACCAGGACAGCGACAACGACAACTACAACGATTACTGCAACAACAAATACGATGACTGCTACGACTACTTTTATTGTTTACTGTTTCTTTAGACAGATGATAAATGATATATTTTGTAATTTTATTATATCTACTTGTTTAGCAGGATGATAACAAGTCAGAAGGCTTTCCTTTGTTTCCCCCATTTTCACTGGTGAGTTAAATTACTGCTGTTATAAATAATGATCCATGGTTTAACTATTTGTCACACAAAACTGAATTTTGTTTTGCAAGTACTTACTTACCAAATTGCTTTCAGGATGGAGCCAGAAAATTTGTGGAATTTCTGACCAGTATCACATTTAATATTGCTCAGACAATTTTAGACTTAATAAATTAATATAAGATTTATGGTTCAAGGAAAGAACCAAACATTAAGAAGTTTACTTGAGATGCAACAAGTCCTTATAGAAAGGTCTTACCACAAGACAACTCCATGAAATCTGTTTTGATACCTGCTCCAACGGTATTTGGAAAATTTGATCGAACTGGCACATTAAGTCTTGCAGTGACTTCCCCAAGCTTTGTTTTTCGCTATTTTGTGGCGCTATTTTGCTCTCATTCTGCCTAATTCAATCCAGCATGTGCCGGCAGTGTTGGCTCGTAGTAAAGCAATATAGTAGGCTTGAGCAAGCCACAAATGTCCACACTCTAGCATGATACTGGCCCAAGGTTTCAGCTCATAGTGCCATTTAGAGTTAGACTTTGTCCTTTTGCCAACTTGTGCAATCCAGCGCAGGTTTTACTGCTGGGGAGGTAAGTTAGGCTTTGGTCATGCAATGGAAGTTTGACTGTCACACTGATCACAGAGTGATGATACCCCCTTTACACCATTTATTATTGTGTGTTTCTTCTGTGTTCGTCAGTAACAAACATTCGAACATATTCCTCTCTAGGAACTGCATCATTAGTATAAAATTAAGATTCAAGGAAAGTGCCAAACATTAACTAAGTTTACTTGAGATACAACAAGCCCTTATAGAAAGGTCTTACCACCAGACAACTCCATGAAATCTATTTTGGTACTTGCTCCAAAGGTATTCGGAAAATTTGATTGAACTGGCACATTAAGTCTCGCAGTGACTTCCCCAAGCTTTGTTTTTCACTGTTTTGTGGCGCTATTTTGCTCTCGTTCTGTCTAATTCAATCCAGCACGTGCCAGCAGTGTTGGCTCGTAGAAACTGGTCTTACCACCAAACAACTCCATGAAATCTATAGTTTTGAAATGATAAAAATTATTTTGTAGTTACCAAGTTGGATAGGTATTTCTCAAACTCATTATTACTTCATCAAGTTTAAATAAAGTAAATCATGACCATGACATTGCTTGGATATCTGACCTTAATTAGCATACATTTTTAATGATTTTAGTTTTTCTCTTTTCTCCTTAGTTTTAGTTTCAAATTGCAAAGATATATCAAACACTCAAGACAATGTTTGACCACATTTCTAAACACCTCTAGGTTTGTTAAAAATACTTTGCTGCGTACCATATTTTCAACAATCTTCTTGGTGTTTGATAATGTGGTCCAACACGGTCTTTCATGTTTGATATATTACATATTAAATCATTTCGTTTCAGGCTAAAATTTGTTTTGAAAGGTGATCAGCAATAAAATAAATAACCAACCAAATTCACATGTTCGGGATGGCATACATGTATACATACTTACTGTAATCATCAATTTCATCTTTATGCACTGCACTTAGGCACTTGAAGTATTTTAACTAGTTTCAGTTTTCCAACAGCAGGAGAAAATAATATTGAGTTAGATTTGGCATGAGATTGTTACTGAATGGATTTGCACGTACAGTTATCATCCAAACAAAAAGTATTGATTACTTGAGGATATTGCAGACTCAGTCTTTTTGTTGTAGTTTAGTGATTTGTGGAAGTTACCACCATTCAGTGGACTGAGGTGTCCAGATGAAAGAGTGGATAGAGGTAGGTATAAGACTTGCCACAAGTTATTCAAAAATAGTAAAACCAACACAACACCCCTCAGTCTCCTTTTGGTGTTCTGTGGTATTTTGGACTACCTAGCTACTTGCCAATAATATTATTGTAGTCTAGTTGTCATTCTGGTCATGATTATATTATTATAATAAATAATATTATTTTAGAAAATAACCCAAAGGAAATACATGCACTGATCGGTTTAAAACTCAAAACCAGCACAAGCTGTTGACATGATCATGGTGTGAGCAAAGGCAATTTACATTTTGATGATTGAAGTAAACAAGTTGTTTTCCTTTTTTTTGTAGCAGTATTTTCTAAGAGAAATATAAAGCATGTTCTCTGGGTTTCTATTGAGTTGTAGGAGCACTTCTGAAAGTTTGGGAGAACTTGAAAAAGGTGTGGATACACTCGCCTGTTGGCTCATGCTCCCACAGCATTTCTCATTTGCCCAAACTTTCACTTTAAAGGAGCTACGTCACGGTTTGTGCATATTGAAAAATTTAGCCTCAATTTTTGAGTTATTTTTTTGTAAAAAAAATACCTCTTAGTTGGCACGTCAGGTATGTTATGGACAGGTCAATGGGTGAGTGAGTGCGTGAGTGCGTGAGTGAGTGAGTGAGTGCGTGCGTGCGTGAGTGAGTGAGTGAATGAGTGAGTGAGTGATGTATGTATGTCACACCAATCAGATTGGATCTACTATAAACAGCCAATCAAATTTCTTGTTGTAAAGGTAAATGGTATGTGAGAAGATTTGACCCCAATAGAGTTCAGAATGGCCATATTTATTCTTCTATAAAAGAGGAGGAAGTATTCATATATTGGGTTTACTTGGACATTTTCTGTGGGTTAGGCTGAGGATTTTAGTTACATGAACGAGATGAGCCTTGAGGTTTGAAACAGTTCGTGAGTTAGTAGTATGCAAATGCAACAAGGTATTTTTATTTTTAGTTACAAAGGTAAACTTGATACTTTTGTTTTTCATAAGGAGTAAATTCAATTAGAGGTCACGAATCATCGCATCTAGTTCTTAGGACATGTTTTAGAGGGGAGGAGACTTTAGATTTGAAACAGTTCTAACGTTTACAATAGTAAGTGCGGGTAACAATTGTTTTGTTCTTGTTGCATGCAAATATAACGAGATATTTTTGTTTTTTAGTTACAAAGTGTAATTTGACACTCTTGTTTTTCACAAGGGAGTAAATTCAATTAGAGCGGACGAATTGTCACCACTCTTTCCCACGAGATGTTTGCTATCTTTAGTAACAAATGGTAACTTAACACTTTAGTTTTTTATATGGGAGTAAATTCAATTAGAGCTGACAAGTTATCGGCTATTGTTTCCAGGATATTAAACAAAAAAGAAGCTTTCATTTCTGGACAGTTTTTACGTCTCTGCAGTAGCAGTTTAATAGTTTTATTTCATGACATTCATTTCAGTCCGATATTTTTAAAGGTAAAAAGTATGAAAACTGTTCAAATGTTCTTTGAAGACTGCGTGGCACCAAGTTAAAGTGCAATTTAATTAAAGCAGACTTTCAACGTGTCAGAGGTTTTTTTCTCTTTCTTTCTATTTTCAGTGAAGTTGTGTTGTGTTGTGTAAAAAGGTAAACTTACGGCTCGTATAAAATGCGAAAAGGTCTCTAAATTAACTTGAGTATTTTTGAGCAAAAATTCCTCTTGGGGGTTGGAAGGGTTATGTGATCGGTGAGTGAGGGAGTTATGCCTGTGCGCGTGTCACACCAATCACAGTGCAGGTTATATCAAAGAACAAATTAAATTGCCTGTTAGAAAATAAGATGGTATCTACATTAATCTGGAGACGTGTCAGATTACTGTAGTTTGTTCAGTCAAACATTTTATGGCTTACTATTTAGTTATCTTACCGTGACCGATGTAACATCGCAACCAAAAAAAACTTTTCAAATTAACCAGATCATTACTGTACCATGAATGCTTCTATCTCCAACACTTCACACAAAAAAATAACTCTTGCACCCCTTGCGTGCCTATGTTTCAAATTCGTTGTTTGTAATCCGTGTCAATCTTCTCCATCCTTAGCCATCCTTGTTCCATAAAGCTTTAAAGTCAATCGTTAAAGTGCAGTTAATGGAGCATGACGCTATTTACATACAGTCACTAGCTTGCTATTGTTAAACATAACGCAATAGAACTGGTACATGTTAAAACATTATATAAGTCTTTCTTGTCTAGTTTAAACAATATTCACAATAGCCTTTCACACATGCATGTTGCAATAACGTCTGGTTTAACTATATCATGCGTTTTGTATGACTAGTCTTTTAAATAGCCCTATTCTTGTTTCATTCAAGGCCACATAAGCTCTGTACTTTTCATGGTACTCAATTTCATACTGGTCTAAACCCAGACATTTGTCTACCTATAAAAGAGTCTTGGCTTGGACTTTAGCATCATTCGCTTGTTATATCACTACTGTAACTTTTAGTTAGCCCTCGAAATTGTAACTCCCACCCTTCCCTCCCTTTGGAGGTTTATTGTTGTTGTTCATTAATATAAATAATAAACACGTGACACGCTATCAGTTAAGTCTTGCAGCGACTTCCCCAAGCTTTGTTCTCTCTAATTTAGTGGTGCTATTTAATGCTCTTTATGCCTCTTCTTGTCTGATCCAGCACATGCTGGCGGAGACGGCTCTTAATCCTGGGGAGATAAGTAAGGCTTAAGAACTGTCTACACTCTAGCACGATGCTGACCGGAGGTCAGCTCATGGTGCCATTTAGAGTTAGGCTTCTAGGACGCGTAAGCTTTTGGCCTCGCCGACTTGTCCAATCCAGTGCAGAATTAACTGCTGGGGAGATAAGTTTGGCATTTGGTCACGCAATGGAAGTTCGTCTGTCACGCCGATTGCAGAGCAGTGTTCCCCCCTTTTCACCATAGAATGTGTGTTTATTGCTTGTGATTGTCGGGGTATTTAAAGCATTACTCCCTAGGAACTGCAACATTAATTATGGTAAATATCATTATCTCTTTGGTGTTTTTCTATCTTATTAAACTGTTATTTTCAGGTTTCCTACCATTTAAAGGTAATTTTGTACGTGCCATGATAACTCAAAATACCGCGACTGAGCTCCTTTAAACAGTTCGATTATGAGCTCAAGATGTCTATTGCGTGATAGTCATACATAGAAATCGAGAGCGAATAATATAATATATGTATAAATGTACTAGTCATTCAGAACTTTATATCTAAATCCTTGTCACAGACACTTCGAAAATGCCAAGAAGCGGCCGTCATTTTGATAAGAAGGGCACACTGCTACGCTACTCACTATCTATTACAGAAGGTGAGTAGCGTAGCTAATCAAAGAACGGTGTTTGTGATAGAACGTTAGTAGATTTGTACTAAAACGCGATAGAAATATGGTACATGTTTTCTATTTCTTAAATAATAAACTCTAACCAAGCATCCACCTAGGGAATATTAATATTGACATCTTCCTCTTTTCCACATTTAGCCACTTGTTAATGTATGCCCTGCCTATTGGTAATCAGTTTTGACTTTGTACTCACACTGGCATGGCCTCACTATTGGTAACCACCACAGTGAGCACAAATAGCTATGGTCATAGAATTGCCCCCTTTTTGGTGGGATTATACAATATGTTGTATAATCTCATATAGCCAGGACATCTTGTGGGGTTTCTGTGTAAATGGGTTTCAAACCAGAATTATTGGTTTCTCAGCCATGACCATGTATGTGTAGCACGTAATTTTCAGCAGAACCAAGTGACAGCTGGAAATATGTCTGTGTTTGCAGGCAAATTTCATTGTGATTTATGATGTACATACATACATACATACATATACTTTATTTAACCTCGAATTTACAGAGTAGCTTGTTAGCTAACATCTTCGAGAGAAATAAATATTAGAAAGAAAAAGTAAATAGATAAAATAAAATAAAATGAAATACAATTACAATTCTATTATCATTTGTACACTATATATATTTACACTGTGGAAAGGCCTCATATTTAAGGATCTTTTGCTTGAATTGAAGAAAATCAGATGTCCTGTAAGTGTCCAGGAGAGAGTTCCATATTTTACTAGCTAAGTATGAAAAAGAGTGCAGACCACAAGTAGTTGTTTTTGCTTTGGGAAGGTCCAGAATATAATTACCACGCAGATTATAGGATGAGGTACGTACAGTTAACATATCCCTTAAATAAACTGGATAATAAGTAAAAAACAGACTCATATATAATGTAATGATGAAATTCTGTAGGCGTCTAATAAATAGCGATTTTAAGTTAACTTTGCTGAGTAAAATGGCATATGGACAACTGTAGTCTTCTAGTAACTACAGTTATTCGAGCCAGTATAAGCACTGTGCAATTTTACCAAGGTTTAATCAGTTAATATGTACCTCAGTCTGTAAATGCTCAAGTGTTAAAACACAGGGTTAACAGAATCAACAAATATATCTTCAAGGCCAAAACCTGAAAACTAATTAAATGAAATAAGAATGAAGATTTCGATTTTTAAAAATCAAGGGCTTGTACACCTTAGGCCAATTTTTGTTCATTTTGGGGAAACTGTTCTCATCAGTTCTGCGATACAAGTGCCTGCAGTTCTTTTTTCCTACCAAGTTTATTCAAGCCTTATCAAACTTAAAAAGCGCTGTTGTCCCACTTTGGAGTAGGACAAATTTTTTCCACATATGAAAACTGACAGATTTTTCAATTTACAGAACATGATTAGAAGGAAAACTGTCAACCTTTTAAACTTGATTTCACTTTGATCTCTCTTTGATCTTTGATCTCACCATGTGATTCACACTTTGTGGTAAACAAATATGGTACTGTTTTTGATTCCGGCCATGACTATAATCTGTTTTACAGACAGTCTACACTACCGGTATATATTGAGAACTTTGTGACATCCGTTTACCACTATGACTAACTTTGGTCAAGATTTTTGATAGAGTCAAAGAATTTTTGTCAGCGTAGTGCAGGCTCTTAGTAACAGCTGATTTCACATGATTGGTACATGCCATACCAATGTACAAAATGTTATGTGTTGTAGGTGTGACAGTTTTCCAGGTGTGACAGTTTTGTTGGGCAAAAAACAAAAGAAACCTTTGTTTTGCTAAACGATGAAGTCACCGAAGCGTGGTATTAGCCGCTAGTTTTATTACATATATAATTACGCAATTCTCTTACTGTTGCTTTGTTAGCACAAGCGGATAAAGTGCTGAACGGGCCGCGGCTGAGTTTGTTTTGTTGTGACACCAGTTCGATACAAGGTTGGTCGATATTTTTTTCCGGTCTATTTCTCTACTTCCTTCAAAAATCAAAACATCTATATTTAAAAAAGTTGTGCTGTCGAAGCTGCTAAACGTAACCATTTAAGTTCACACTGCGTCAAAATCCACCTTCAAAGGATTCGCTCCAAAAGATGCCGCTCAGAAAACTGAGTTTTTTTGCATATGTTATTTCTCAAAAACAAAGCGCAAATCAACAAAAACAATTACGCAACGATGCTTTTCATGTCAAAACAAGTCAGTCTGCCAAAAATTAGCTCGATCCTGCAAAAAATAAAAATCGACCCAAAATGCTACATACGCCCTTTTTCCACAAAAGCCTTCAATTAAATAAATACCACCCAACCTTTCACAACTATTTCTCAATCAGGATTCTCAATGGTACCAAAAGCAATACCTTTTTACAGGAAAGAACCCAATGTAGACCCAGAAATATTTTTGAGTATTCATTTTTAGACTTCAAAAGTTTTGATCAACAAGAAAATCGTGTACAAATGAAGATTATACAGTCTATACACAATAATATCTCCACTCCTGAAAATTGACCAGATTTTTTTTTTTGTGAAAACGGAAACACCGGGTCAATTGATTGATAAATACACCATTAAGTGGCACCCACAAGTCTGTAAAACCATTCTTGATAAAATCTAAAAGACTAAACATGACAGATACCACTGATTCCAGAAATGAAAGATAGCAAAACTTAACAGAATCAATTGCTGCACAAAATAGGGCTAAATGAGGAGAGATTGTTGTGTTATGTCCCATAGGGACTAAGAGCTAATTATTATTAGACGATATAGTAAGTAAACAGTATTCTGCAATAAATTTCTCACTTGAAAGTTGTAACGACTTGTCTTTGTTGATGCCACAAATCCAAAAAAATTCACTTACTTCTACACCTTTATCTTTCCACTGATTGCCTTTTCACTTGTGGCAATTCAACTCCCAGATACTTTCATTTAAAAACAAACCCCAACCAAATGGAACAAGACGATCTTTTAGATATTATAACTGCACTTTTAAAATTTAACTGTTTTCTTAGCACTATAGTTGCAATGCAGTGTACATTCCAAAGCAGTCCTTTATGATTCACTGATTACTGTAGACATCACATCACTTGATCAGCACAAACTGTATTATTGCACCATCAGTCGTAGCAGTTGTGAAATCTCCAGTGACATAATGGTCTTAATCTGGAACTTTCTTCAGGATATGTATGGGCATGAACGGTACAAACGCTTCAATAATAACACTATTAACAACAGCTTTCTTTCTTAAAAGTCATGATTAAATTTAATCGGTTTTTTCCATGAGTAAAGGGTTAGCAAAGTAGTCACACGAGTTACATAATTCAAGAATTACGTTACTCATGGCTATCTTTAGTACAGTGGTTATTTCCCTACCAGTGATATAATCCTTGCAGGTTCTGCCACATTCTTTGCTTGGCTTGCAAATATTTCATTTCTGAACTCACTTCAATAAAACAACACGATGATTCACAGCTCTTGTCTAAACATACGAAAAACACTCAGAAAAGTAAAAAGACTATCACTCCTGGCGAAATAAACTTGCAAAGTAAACACGATCTTATTTGTCACATAGCGAAAGTGAAAGCTGCAACGTCAGCGCATTCCATGGCTGACGTAATACCTTTCTTTAGCGTTTTTAACTTCAATAGAACCAAAAGAAAATATATTTTTCACACAATAAAGAAAACAATATTCGTAGCATTGTCTGTGCATCAATGTTTCAACAGCTTTTGGTGAATAAACATCACAGGTTGCATAATTCAAAATTTGGCCAAGAGGAAGTTTGGGTCTGGTCAGCGACAAAACTAAAAAAAAATAAGTCCTGTGCAAACCAAGAACCACGCTCGCCCCGTGGCTGTGCGGTTAATTAAACAAAGCATAAGCCCACAAGTACGCACTGCAGACCTATTTTTTATTATATTTGCCATATCATTGACCTACTCTGTTTTGTCCTATTTTTGTCCCTTTCCTCCACATTCATTTTCTCAAAGACCTTGACAATGAAGTCGAAATGGGAACTCACAGCTTGGATGAAATTTTGGCTGCTAAAGATGAAGGCCAAATGTCACAACATGTTCCGTGTTTTTCATCATCTTCATCTTTCTCAAGTGTAACTATTGTTGACTCAAATGGGGTGAGTATAATTACCACAAAATAGCAATTTCAATGTTCCCAAATGGAGTAACCAGGCAATGATGTGGTATGCTCAGCAGACAGTGTAATCGACGAGTTTAAGGTGGCACTGACTGATAACTTTTTTCTGCAATTGACATAATTGATTGGTTAGCAGGCCAGGAAGTCTCTTCTTTTGAGTCTCTTGTCAAAACTAATGCCAGATACAATACATCAATGTCAATTTAGATAATCTTTTGCTTAGATCTCCAGTATGCGGTTGTTCTTACAGGTTACTGAAAAAAGGACCACAAGGAGGGATTCTAGTGGAAATGAAGAGGTAAAAGAAATGGAGTGTGCCATGTATTGTATGTTGCATGTACTATAATTTTTCTTATCATGTTTCAGTGTTTTAGAAAAAAATGATTGGTCACATATTGGTACCAGTATCATGTACTCTTCACAAGGTAAAGGTGAAGTCCGCATACGAGCCCAGTGGCCCATCAGGCCGGACCTTATCCCAGTTTCTGTAGCATGAAGTGACTAGGAGTATTTCTAACCCCCCCCCCCCCCCCTGGATGGGATGCTAGTCCAAGTGTTGCACTCTTCACAATGATAGCAGCTGAATTTGTAATAAACATTGATCTATACATTTGACAGTCAATAGTGATTTTCAGCCCATCAGCATCTTGAAAATTAGGAACTAGAAAGATAGATCTCATGATAATCTTTTGTTACCCAACTCTCTACCTACTAGTTGATTTTAACCAACTTCTTAGTTTAATAGCTTTTTTAACACAAAAATTATTTCACACTGCACAAGTTGTTTTCTTATGTTGTTCAATATTCAAAATCAGTAGAGTAGGAATTTAACTAAGGGTGCATTTGATTGTAGTTTGTATAGTGTGATCATCCTGTTGAGGGTAGCTTTGTGGTGAGTGACGTTTGACAACCTGAATGGAAGTGATCTTCAGATTTAATCATAGTGTTTGTCAGTTGATGGTGTTATAAGTCAGGTCCATTGCAACTGATTGGTCAGTTAAGCCGTGATGGTATTGGCTTTAAAACTTGTGTAATGTTTTTCAAAAGTCCCAGTCGGTTCTAGTAAGTTTCAATCCGTCTATTGTTAGTCAATTTAAGTCGGTTTCGTCTATGTCGTTGATAAGTCGTTTGTAAGGTGCCGTTAATTGTTGTCATCTGTGAAGAGGCTTTTTTCCTAGGTTCCAGAGTTACTAGCTTTAGAGCCTGGTTTCCAGTTGTAAAAATTGTTTACTTCGCCCTCATTTGATTGTTGCATCAGTCACAACAAAATACGACTAAAGTATACATACACATATAGTTATTCATGTAATACTACTGGGTTGGTGTGATATGTGCGCAAATGTACACATACAGCCATAACAACATAAGTAACGTCTCCTTCACTTTGTACATTACTTCCTGAAAAGAACCTTTTGTGTGCATAAACAAGATAAGGGTTTTCTTTATGTCTGTGGTGCTGAGGAGATAGTGTTTGCTTTATTCTCGGCAGGTAACGATAACACGAAGAATTGGTGACCAGACTCGTACTGTTACTCGAAGGAAAGATAATCATGGACATGAAGAGACCCAAGTGGATACCGTGAACATTGACAAGGGTAGGTAAATACTAGCTGGTCTATCTTGTCAATCCATCTTGTGCAGAGAGGGACAGGGACAGCAATATTTAGTTATTGATTGGTGGTTACCTCCCAGTCAGATAGGTTGAGTTTGTTCAAGTTATGGAGGATTTTTCTTTGGACATTCTGGTTTTCCCTCTCCCTTAAAGGCCAGTCTCTAAATTCCAGTTTGATCTTGATTTGAAAGACGCAGCTGGCAGCACATGAAAAGCATGGTCAGCCAAGTCACGTGTAAAGTAGCACTCCTCTTAGTACTTTGTATTTCTACCACGGTTTTGAGAAAAAAGCAAGGTCATTTTCTTTTGGAAAGGTTTGATCATGTTGATTTGAAAATTACTCAATAGTTCAGGGGCTTTCCATGTGTATTCAAATCTACAAAAGCTCAATACCCTCTTTTCAGTATTGATCAGCAGATCAGTGAAAATCGCACCTACATGTATGAAATAAGCAGCTTCCCAGTCTCACTTGCTCATGTTAGACTCGCCTCTCCCCTGTTAGTTTGATTGTTTCCTTTGATTGTACTGAAAGGTAACTGTGTATCATTTTCATCACATTTATTCATTCCTTCTCAGATGATATTAAAAAGTGCCGTCATTCACAAAGTAGAGGTGTGTTTTTGCCCTTACTGTTTTGTTAAAGATTTCGTTAAAAGTACGGTTTCGCACAATGCTGTTTTTGTAATCAATTTGTAAGTCATAAATGTTTTTTTGTTGCACTTTGAAATAGTTATCGGCGAATTCATGTAAAGACATGAGTCATGTAAAGACTCTTTTACGGTGATTTTTTTGTAAACTAATTACTTTTGTAATTCTACAGTTTGCAACTATAACAACAAAACAGTAACAAATGCAAGAAAATCATAACATTTGGCAGCTTGGCTGTGAAATTCTTGCTTCTTTGTTACTTCTGTTGTTAGGTTTGGAAATTTGGAAAAGAAGAAAGAAAGAGAGAGATAGTGTGGTACGGCGTGTGATCCCGTAGGACTTTCGTGCCGAAATTGATTTTTTCACTGTTTTGCACTTATTTTGGGCCGAACAATAACAATCCGATGGGGTTCAAATTTTCCGATTCCGTCTTCCCATTTTTCTGGCTACTCTAAGGATTTAATTTATGCTAATTTATGCTGATTAGATGCACAAAGTCTTCCGAACAACTTTACTCTTAGATTCAAGATACAGGGAACAAATGTTATACGAAGCTTACTCTTGATGACGTACATCGTATGACTTAACTTGGTTACCATGGCAACAAGCGATGACGTCAGCTTTAACTACCTGCTATTTTGGTGGTGGCCATCTTGGATCCACCATCTTGGATTTTCGAACTCTCATTTTTCTAAAGCAAAACAGTGAATCTTAAATAAACTTTAACTAACGAGTGATTTCCGTTATGAGCGATGTCTAGTTAAGTGCAGAACTTTCTTTTATTGTCCTTTTTTGCTAAACGCATGTACTCTTTCAGTTTCTCATACGAAAATATCATTGACTTTTGTTAGTCCCATAGTAACAACGCAGACGATTTTCGTCGTCTTTCTGTTATGTATAATACTAATATACAGTTCTGTTAAAAGTGTTCGTGCATAAAATGTGACTTTCGAGTTCTTATGTACTAAGACCATCCTCGTCATTAACTCGTGTGCCGTCTGTGAATGGATTCAGTTTGTACAGGTTTTTCCAAAGCATTAACAAAGAGGAGTGCATGGAATTCCGTTCTTGAAACAGCTGCAGAGTCCCTTGCAGTCTGACTTGCAGTCGCATTTGGTAAGCTCAATAACAGCTTGGGGTGCAGGGAGAGACAAGCATATAACGGGCACGTATGCTCCTTAGTTTTCGCTCCAATCATTCTCTTTAATGAGGGGAAGATCTGGGCAGCTGGTGGTATAGGATTTGTTCGCATGGCTATGAAGTTTCCACGGTTGATGGCAGCATCTCACCTTCCAAGTTCCTGAGTCAAAAGAGCTCCCATCGAAGTTCAGGGAGGGTGGTAGATCCCGCTTTGCAGTACACTTAGCAGACAAATTTCTCTAGGTCTTTAACTTGAGTTGGCAGTTCTCCATTGGCTAACTGGTTTTGGATAAGACCCTCACCAAGCTCTCTGAAACAGTGGATTGCAAGATGGTCGTCATCGAGTGCCATGTAAGCTTTCACCCAGGAATTCTTCGTAATACCGACAAACTTCTCTCCCCAGTCGGCTCCGGTGAAGTAGTGCAATCTAATCAGACCTTGACACTTGTGTATTCCAATCGCTTGGACTCGCTGAGTAACATCAATCTCTCTGTAGTTTGCACCCTTGCCTGTCAAAAATTCAGGCTATTCAGGTTTCCATGACGTCCCCTGGAAACCAAGTTGAGTAGCAGAACTAGTACGTCAGTGTCCGGAGGGTATACACAAATCTCTTGCGACAAATGCTCATCTAGTGAACGCAAACCTGGTTAGGGATCAGCAGGTGTTGCGTTCACTAGATGAACCAGCTTGATGGTTGTGTTGCTGGAGAAGCACGCTAATAATCCATTGGCGAACAAAGTGACCAGTCTCAGCTTTTTCATAGCGTCCCATAAGGAGTGCTGAGAAGATTGTAACAGTTTGTCTTAACAATGCTTCAAACTGCTTTTGGCCCTTCTCTGTGTAGCACAGAATATCTTACTTTGCTTTTTCCGGCACTAGAGCTGACGACAACACACTCTTCAAGGGAGACTCAACTGTAAATGGGTTGCCTTTGCAGTGCAGCTCTATCGGCTGGCAGAGTTTCATGGTGTTTTTTCGCATCCTTACAGCAACATCCCAAGAGAGCTGATAGTGCTCGTTCCGCTCAGAAACCTCGGACACTTTAGGAAAGCGTTTTATTACTTGACCATACGGTAGAGAGGCAGTGACACGACAAGAAGGTGACCTAGGACGGCTTCATCTTGACTTAACCCGAACATACCTCCGGGGCGCTTTAATACTTTGATCTCCTGTTCTAGCGTCTGATCTGTCAACAACCTTGTGAACGGGATCTCTAACTTCGTTACAACAAAATCCTCGGACTTCAATGCCTCATATGTCATAAGCTCCTCATGCTCGAGTGCATTCATCTGTGCGAGGTGGACTGGCATTAGCCAAGCGCAGTTGAGGAGATTGTGCGCGAAGAAGTACTAGGCCCTTTGCAGGATCCGGTCACATGGTACGGAATTAATTACGCTGGGACGCAAGTTACACAGTGGGACTTCCAAAACAAAGGAACTCGTACCAGTCCAGTCCGACTTTCCTTTGTTTTGGAAGTCCCACTGTGTAACTTGCGTCCCAGCGTAATTAATTCAGTACCATGTGACCGGATCCTGCAAAGGGCCTCTTTATCAGGCATTCCATCGCTGCCAGGTAGCCTTCCCAGTCCCCAGAACGGCAAGCATGGATGAGCTGTAACAGGTTGTGCAATTACTTGAGGTACTCTATCATAAATCCCGCAAGATTTCAAGTCCTTGCTCTTCACGGTCTTGTGGTTTGATCTTTTCAGAGTACCAGGGCTGGATGTCGTCATAGATGTTAACCATTTCTGGACTACGCTCGTGGAGGGCCTCCTTAAAGGATACGAAGATGCGAGTAGTGTTTCATTTTATCCAGATGTTCACCATTCTCTGCGTTAGCCTTGCCTAAATAATTTCCATTACAAACTTGCCATGTTTTTAATTCGAAGCGACTCAAATTAGTATTTGATTCGGTGCATATGAAATACGACGTCTAAACCTGGCCTAAGTGAAAAAAAAACAGCCATTAAACTCCAAACTCTAGGCATGTTTCGCAATTTTAAGCCCTGAAAAGAAACTCGTCAGTTCAAGCAGCTTATGCTATCATTCGTTACTCAGGGTGTGTTTCTTTGTTAAGATCATTCCCCAGTATTGCACTGTGCATCCCTACTGCGCATAATTTCACACGTGATTAGCGCGCGCGCATTAAAAAATGGCGACTTTTTCTTTACGGCTAGACCTCGCCATAGAGGTAAATTCGTCATTTCCTCGAAAACGAGTACAGTGACCTATCTTTTTTTCTGTTGTTTTGAATTGAGTAATAAAGTTCTCTGTGTAAAATAAATATGAACCAATTCTCCGTGTAGACCAAGAAACAATCGTCAGAAACGTGAATTTAGCAAGCAATTGTGACTATAATCATGGTGTTATTATTTAGCTCTTATTAACCGAGCTGGAGGTCTGTATGGGAGAATCTTGACCAAGGTCGTACGACGAACGTTATCAAGAGCAAGCTTCATGTAAAGTTTGGTCCCTGTACCTTGAATCTAAGAGCAAAGACATTCGCAAAACCTATTTTTGCATCTAATTAGCATTAATTCACACAAATTTAGTCCTCGAGGAGCCAGAAACATGGGAAGACGGAATCGGAAAATTTGAACCTTTTCGGATTCTTATTATTCGACCCAAAATTAGTGCAAAATAGCGAAAAATTCCATTTCGGCACGAATGTCCTACGGGAGCAATTTTTCGGACATACCGGACCGCACTAAGAGAAAGAAAGAAAAAGTAGGGGTTAAAATCTATGCAGGGTAATATATGTATTTGTAATGATAGTGCAAGCAAACAAAATTTACAAATTTTAATTGTAATGAACAACTTGGGGGAATTTTTCTTTCTTTTTTGGCAGTTCTATGTAAAACACCACCACCGCCACCTAGTTCTAGGTGATATGCTTCTGCTGTATTTTGAATATATTTGTTGATTAGTTCTAGTGTGGCGACAAATGATTCAGTCTTTATCCGGTCGAATATTCTTTATTGTGGAAAAGTACTTTGAAGCCTAGATCTATAAGAGTAACCCTGAACCAGGGAAAAGCAATGTAAATGCTGTCTACTTTTATTCATCCGTGGAAATATTCGAATCAGTCGCACAGAGTTTGTTTACAACTGAAGCACGTGCTTCCAGCAGTTAAGAATGATGTATGTAAAATATTAGACTTGCCACAAGTGGACCTCATGAGTTTCAGTGTATAATAGGTAAGCGAGCGAAGCGACCTGAATAAACAAGACGAAGGACTTTTATGAAAGTCTAGTAAAATGTATACTTTTACAAATTAGCTTTTTACACTTAAACATTACCAGTAAATGTGAAAATATTCATCATGAAATTCGAAGGCAAATGTAAATATTTTGGTTCTATTAAACTGACATACTGAAACTGGCGGCGTCACACAACGCATCGGCAAATCAGAGTTTATAGAAGGGACCTCTACTTGCCAACCAGAAAACCATAGGAAACTGATACTGGCATGGATTTTGTCATGTTATTTCTGTCTGGCTGATTATTTCTGTCTGTTAAACCTCGATTGCTGATTTAAAAAATGTCCATTTAAGCAATAGACAGGTGTTGAAAGCCCGCTAAAAATGAAATCATTCAAGGTAGTACGGTGAAGGCATCGAACGAGGCTGGATTTCCGCCGCTCTCTCGAGTCCGGTCTACGTTCCTCCCCGTACCTTCAGAGGAGGAGCGCAGACTCCTTGCCCGAACAGCGGCTGGTGATTGAGCCTAGCGTCAAACGCACTCCCATAATCTTTGATTACTACTACTTTCAAACCTCCGGTTGCGACCACCTCTCCTCAGCGACCAATTTTCCAAAACACCAAAAGTTTCCCAGTCAAATCACTGTATTTGGAATCTCTTGTAAGGGACCACCTCTCGTATCAGCGACTGCGACCACTTTTAGAGCTGAAAGTTTGAAATTTTCTTTTGTTTTTAAACTCCCGGAAACAACCATTGACAGATAATACAGCATAAATTGGATAATAAGGTGTTGTATTCAGCATTCCTGAGTAGTAAAAGAGATGGAAATTTCTTAATGGGTTAAACCGGATTTTTTTCTCGAAATTGACTTTTTACATAAATAAAACATTAAAGCACGGGGTAAGTTTCTGCAGTTACCATATGCTAAAGTTTGACTCAGTATGGTCTAAGCTCCCGTAAGCGACCATCTCCTGAAAGTGACCACCTAGGCTTGACATTTTGGGTGGCCACTTATTAGTCTGCCAACAGGCTCCCAGCGAGGACGGAAAAAAATTTCGGCTAGCGCGAAACAGAAGAATTCGGAAAGCGAAGCAATTGGGCTCACCGGGAGCCTGTTCGCAGGCTAGTCACTTTTGGAAGGTTCGACTGTAATAATAATGATATCAAATTTTCTTTCCTTGTCAGATGTCAGTGAATTCTTCCGACACCCAACGCCCTTGTCCTCCATTTACGATTCAGTCTTGGAACAGTTCTTTCCAAAACGAAGATAGCGCTGCAGAGCTCCCCCGCCCCCCCAAAACAGAGAATGAGAGAAGTAGAAGAAATCTTAGCTTCACAGGAGTAAAACTGTGCTTTCATTTAAGGAAAGTGGACGATACAGTCTGTCGCGCGTGGACCTCGGTTGACAACAGAGAAGTAGTTTCAGCACAAAGTGTTTTGTCATCCCTTCTCAGGAAGAAATATGTGTAGCTGGGCGCCGGACTTATTATCTTGACGTGTCGTAGACTTCAGTGACAGATTTTATAATATGGCGTTCATAAGTTGGAAATAACTAGGAAAAGTTTACAGATGATTGTGATGTGTTCACTTTTCTGACAGTGCTGTATTGTTTTTCAAAGTATCCCGGATTAAAGTGGACATTTTGAGTGTTTGTAGGGTCTTTGGGTTTGCACTAGTCTATCACAGAACAAATTGCAAATGGCAAATGGCATGCCAAATTTACCATATATTATTTTAAGTAAAACAAAGCTCTCTTGTGATTTATGACTATCACGTGATTGCTATACTGCCCCCCACTGAGTTATTGCATAATGAATATAAAATTCCTCAATATTTCATAAAATGAAGGGAAATTTAGCCCTTTGTCTAGGAATATCATTGCTGGAGACACTTAATGACCTTGTGAGGCAAATAAGGCACCCATTATGACCTGATTTACCATTACAGGCTCATTCATTTCCCTTATGAAAAAGAACATTCCCTACAACTACGGAAGCTTTTTACAAAATAGATGAAAAAATTGGGTCAGGTTTAGGGGTACGGTTAGGGTAAGGGTTACCTCACTTAGTGTTAGGGTTAGCTTTTAGGGTTAAGCTTAGGGCAAGAGTTAGGGTTAGGGTTGGGGTCAGCATATCAGTTGAGAAATAGAAATATATATTTCTTTTAAAGGAAAAAATAAAAGCACTTGACGTTTATTTCGTTAAGTAGCAATAAAAAATGTTTGCTTTAGTTAAGAACTGGCAGCTAGAAGTTATTGACGTCATTTAAGGTAGCCAAACATGAGATTTTACACTTCGAGAACGAAACAGTTCTATTTGTTTATAAATTGAAGGGGTGAGTGCAAAGTGACGATTTGGGTGAAAAAACAAAATTTCGCGAAAGGGCTTGAATTTTTGCATGTGCTCTTCAATGTAATAGAAAAACGTGGTCCTGTATTTTTGTCGCTGGTTTTTGCTTCGTTTATAAAGACGCCGCTAGGAAAACGGAGTGGTTTTTCTGCATACGCAATATCTCGAAAACGAAGCGAAGCTTAGCGGAAAAACTACGGGACATTGTTAAACATACCTAAACAAAACTGCATGCGAAATTTGGAGCGTATTCGACAAAGTTCACTTTTGATTAAAATACCTAGCGCCCTTTTCCCGCCGAGGTCTTCAAATAAACGAAGCCGGGCCTTTGTTATGATAAACAGAGCCGGTCCTTTATTATAATAGCCAAGCCAAGCCTTTGTTATAAGTCGAAGTCTCGCCTCGGTTTATCATAACAAAGGATCGGCCCGCCGCGTCCGCAAGGACTTTGATTTCACTTAGAAAGCAGCAAAATGTCAATTTCACGCAACGTATAAACTCAAAAATGTTGATTTTAGGTCAAAAAAGGTTTCAATGTTGATTTCACGTTAACGCGTGACAGCAAGGAGGTTGATTTCTCTTAGAAACGAGCAAAATGTCAATTTCACGCAACGCATAAGCTCAATGATGTTGATTTCAGGTCTAAATAGGTTAAAATGTTGATTTGACGTTAACGCGTGACGGCAAGGAGGTTGATTTCACTTAGAAACCAACAAAATGTCAATTTCACGCAGCGCATACGCTCAATGATGTTGATTTCAGGTCTAAATAGGTTAAAATGTTGATTTCACGTTAACGCGTGACGGCAAGGATGTTGGTTTCACTTAGAAACAACAAAATGTCAATTTCACGCAGCGCATAAGCTCAATGATGTTAATTTCAGGTCTAAATAGGTTAAAATGTTGATTTCACGTTAACGCTTGACGGCAAGGATGCTAGTTTCACTTAGAAAACAGCAAAATGGTAATTTCACGCAACTTATAAGCTCTGTTTTTGATTTCACGTGAAAACGCGCTATAAATAGGGCTGACAGATTAACAGATTAACCCTTCTCCGCAACGTACGGGTCTCCATACATCTGCATGTCCGCTGATCCCAGAAGCTCAAAACACTACAAATCATGCCGATTTGAAATAAAATCAACGCAACCTGGATCACAGATCTATGTTACAATCGATCGCTACTTGTTGACCATTCTTAGCGGAGCTCCGGCGGCCCGAAGGACCGCCAAGCGGAGCCCCATACTCATATCGGAAAGAAAAGGAAACCCATGAGTTGATTTTCTCATGGTTATCATGGCTGGCGGTATTGCTCGTGGGCGCGTACGCACGACGACGACGACGGCGGCGGCGAAGTTGCCCAACATGACGGCCATACTCCAAATAATAGGTTGACAGAGACATGCAGCCTTGGTTTACCGTGTACTTCGTTGATATTGGACATCCATGTTATGATCAACTGACACCTGTCAAAACAAGGTATCCACTGACCAGTATCACGTGACCATATCGCGGGCTCACGCTTACAGCTCCTCGAGGTCACGTGTTTTCTTGAAGTTGACCGCTGATCAAGCGCTGGTTATCGATTGGATCGCGGGCTCATATTGGGTTAGCTTGTTGGAAACAGGGCAGGATTGCTCGGAAGCCGGTTTACGCTAACCCAGGATTAAAAGTTAATCGA
The DNA here is from genome assembly GCF_042242905.1 of Orbicella faveolata. Classification (NCBI taxonomy): domain Eukaryota; kingdom Metazoa; phylum Cnidaria; class Anthozoa; order Scleractinia; family Merulinidae; genus Orbicella; species Orbicella faveolata. The sequence continues at coordinate 12,110,645 of NW_028301554.1, forward strand.
ATTATAACTTTTTCTTCTATACAAATGTTTTTTGCTGTTTTGTTTTGTGTATATAGTGATTATTAAAGCTCAAAACAGAAGGCCAAACAATATACAGTAACCTCACCGCAAAGTTACAAAACTCAAATCAAAATTCTACCTTTTTCGGATTTAGCTTAATCGGGCTTTGAACAACCCGGTCCAGGAGCTACGCTTTTAGGCTGGCCTAAATCTATATATTATGTTTAAACAATCTAGTTACCAGTTCGAGAAACGTCCGCAGAACGTGATCGCAATGCATGCCGGGAAGGGTCTTTACACCTCGTGCGCGGTCGATACAAGACAAATTTTATCACTCCAAAAACCAGTTCTCGCTTTCCAAACTTTGACGCTAGCAACGCTTGGCAAATGGGCCACGACTCACCAGAGGGTATTTTTCTTGGGCAAGAACTGCTCTTGGACTTTGCTGCCTGGCTCGATCTGACTTTGAACGCCGATAACACGATTACGGTATATCAGCTGCCTTCGAAGTTTCAGAACACATTTTGATTCTTTAAAACGTGCTGATGACTTACGGGTTTATCGAGACTTTATGATGCCTCTCAACCACCAGGCAAGCATACAAGGTACTTTAAAACAATGCTTAAGATATTAGTTGACAGAGCTCTAATGCGGCACATCTCTTTTTTGTTCGATGAATTTCGTTTGACGCTCGATCGATTCACGTCACAATAACCGACGTAAACAATCTGTTCCTAGATTTCCGCTCTATATATGCTGTGAGATTTGATTTTGACTTCATACACTATAAACAGTCTGCCTGTTTGCTGTTCAACAAATAAACTCCTAAAGACATGGCTAGGAAAAGCCAAGTATTTTTGCATACGTTATAACTCGAAAACGAAGCAATTACCAGCGACAAAAATACAGGGTCGCGTTTTTCTATTACACTGAAGACCACATGCAAAAATTCAAGCCCTTTCGCGAATATGTTTTTATTTCACCCAAATCGTCACTTAGCATGGTTTTGCACTCACCCCTTCAATTCGTTAGAAAAACTACAGGCATAAGATGCTGGGTGCTTGAACGCGATAACAAGTCTTCATTTCACTAATAAAGTGATAAATATATGATCATTTAGCCTAAAAAGCTACACCCGAAATAGTTTCACATTGTTGAGCAACACCAATAGAGTTTACGCTCCATTGCCTGGTCACGTGACTAGTTATTATTTCAAAACTTTGTAGCCTGTTTGAGCGGCAAAAACAACTGATAGTGAGTAAGACTAGTAATTTTTCAATTTCTTTTACAAAGACCTTTTTATAGCGTGTTTTAAATTTTGCCTATTCTGCATTAAAGTGGACATTTTGAGTGTTTGTAGGGTCTTCGGGTTTGCACTAGTCTATCACAGAACAAATTGCAAATGGCAAATGCCATGCCAAATTTACTATATATTATTTTAAGTTAAACAAAGCTCTCTTGTGATTTATGACTATCACGTGATTGCTATACTGCCCCCCACTGAGTTATTGCGTAATGAGTATAAAATTCCTCAATATTCCATAAAATGAAGGGAAATTTAACCCTTTGTCTAGGAATATCATTGCTGGAGACAGTTAATGACCTTGTGAGGCAAATAAGGCACCCATTATGACCTGATTTACCATTACAGGCTCATTCATTTCCCTTATGAAAAGGAATATTTCCTACAACTACGGAAGCTTTTTACAAAATAGATGAAAAAATTGGGTCAGGTTTAGGGGTACGGTTAGGGTAAGGGTTACCTCACTTAGTGTTAGGGTTAGCTTTTAGGGTTAGGCTTAGGGCTAGGGTTAGGCTTAGGCTTAGGGTTAGGATTAGGTTTTAGGCTAGGCTTAGGGTTAGGGCGACGGCTAGGGCTAGGGTTAGAGCGAGGGTTAGGGTTAGGGTTAGGGTCAGCATATCAGTTGAGAAATGGAAATATATGTTTGTTTTAAATGAAGAAATAAAAGCGGGTGACGTTTTTTTCGGTAAGTAGCAATAAAAAATGTTTGCCTTAGTTGAGAAATGGCAGCTAGAAGTTAGTGACGTCATTTAAGGTAGCCAAACATAGGATTTTACACTTCGAGAACGAAACAGTTCTATTTGTTTATAAATTCATTAGAAAAACTACAGGCATAAGATGCTGAGTGCTTGAACGCGATAACAAGTCTTCATTTCACTAATAAAGTGATAAATATATGATCATTTAGCCTAAAAAGCTGCACCCGAAATAGTTTCACATTGTTGAGCAACACCAATAGAGTTTACGCTCCTTTGCCTGGTCACGTGACTAGTTGTTATTTCAAAACTTTGTAGCCTGTTTGAGCGGAAAAAACAACTGATGATGAGTAAGACTAGTAATTTTTCAATTTCTTTTACAAAGACCTTTTTTATAGCGTGTGTTAAAGTTTTCCTATTCTGCATTAAATCCGTGTAATGTTAGGAAATAGGTCACGTGACAATATTAAAGTATTCATAAAATCTTTTAAAAACGGGTTAGTTAATGTTGTATCATATTATCAACATTTCCTTTACCTAAGCGACACGTCGACAGCAAATTGGCGTAAAAGTTCTTTTACAAACTGGCTTATTTACAAAAATGTGTTTTGTGACGTCATGACCACGAAACGTGCCATCCGACACTGAACATCAATTTATACCCCTGATATGATAAAATATAACTTATTCTAACTAGCACAGTAGTTTTCTTTTTTGATAAAATGGGCTTTTGGAAACATGTATGTTCTCTGCTGGGGGTCTTGGGATAGCCTCAAACACTAGTTTCTGTACGTTTGCGCAAACTTATCTGCCAGAAAGATGGTTTAGAATAAGAATTTCACTCTGGAACTTATTTTGGGTCACTGTTTAAGCACAATGAACTATAGAAACTCACATTTAAACATCCAGAAGGTGAACCAAATAAGGCAGAAAAAGTGATGATCCGGATTTCCAAGTCCAGTCCACATTCTCAACTCCTAGAATTACTATAGTCCGGTAGCGTTAATTCTAATCATCAACCCGGCTACCTTGGTTTAAAATTTGTTCGTTATTTTGTCTTTTCCTTGTTTTCTCCATGGGCAGAAAACCCTTCGGCTATTTTCAACTCTGAGAAACCTACAGAATTTCGAAGTTCAGAATTTTGCTACGTCGAAAATCACCTCGCCAACGAGTTCGTGTAGGTCGCTATTTTGCATTGTTTGTGATAATTATCTCAATCCCGGGAAAAGCTTTTAGACAGAGCAATTCAAGGGGTCATTCGTTTCCTCAAATATGCTATAGTCTTGACTTTGCTTGTTCTGGTTCCTGGCTAACAGCAGCCTTTATTTTCACATACATCTTGCAATGCATTATGGGTAACTATACTGTTGTGACACTGAATGCACCTTCCCGCCAAGTCAAGACATTTTATAAGTCTAAAACCAGGTCAAAACATTCATACTTTCATAGGCCCGGTACCTACTACTTGTCATGTAACTCGCCAAAACACCTTTTTTGTGCCCTTGAAGTGACTTGCTTTTAGACCTGCTCTGTTTTGGCCTGACACAGTCGCAAACCAAGTTTCCTTCTTTTAGCGCTTAACAGCACTCTTGGAATCGCCAACTGCCGCAAACATTCAGTTCTTCGAATGCTGCATGTCAAGCTACCGATCGCCAGACTTAAATGATGTCCTTTGACCACTAAAACAGCTATTTAGAAGACATTATTCTGTCACTTACACGTTAATAAGCTTTCGATACGTGGCATAATCGAACTTCCTCAATCGATATATTGACATCGAGGCTACTACGTCATGTGTGTCTATTTCTCAGACCCAGTCTGTTCAGGTGAGACCGGGGGGGAACGCGGCTCATCGTCGTAAAGTCAGTAAAAGTAAAGCAATGGTTCCAAGCAAAGGTCCACTTAAGGTTACCGTATACCTTCAGGGGTGTCTCACGTCCAAGCGATGTAGCGCGTTCGGTTTAAGCTGTAGATACCTAAACCCCTATATCAAATTAAAGCTTATAGAGCTGGCTATCAAACCATACCAAAAATTTTGAAATAAAATGAAGTGCCGATTTTTTCACGGCCACTAAATGCGAGCGTCCTAATCACCTTTTGGAAGCTACAAGTCAAAGCGAATTTTGTTTTTCGCCAATTTATTTTTTTCCCCGGTTTCAGGACAAAAAGCGCTAAAAAAGCGTGTCTGCGTTTTGCCACATTCAATTGCAGTAAAAAGTTACAGAACATTTTCAAAATAGGACTTAAAAAATGTGAAGTGATCGTACAAAAATTGCTCTCGGAGAAAAAATATTTCGAAATAAACAATTCGCAGACACGTTTTTGTTTTTTATATGTTAATCTAGCTACTGTCCAAATTTGAGGGCAATCAAACAAATCCCCTTTGAGTTGTAACTCTTTAAAGTGTCCGCTTCAAGCGAAAAAATTTATTCGAGAAAACAGCGCTAAGAAAAATCTCTTGCTTCGCAAACAAACTCCGCCCACAAACGCCTTCAACTGGGTTCTCAGATCACTGAGCCAATCAGCGCTTGGAAAATTTACTACCATTAACTCGCGGTGAAATTTACGCGTGAATCTCGAAAAAACCCTTGAGTTTCGCAATGCGCTCAAGGCGGAGAGATAATTTTTCTGTAGCTCGGTTTTTCTTGAAGCTGGTCTGGCAAAATGGGGAAGACGAAAAAGGATACGAACGTTAGAGTGGCTGGGCGACGAGAACAAACTAAACAAAAGAAAGCGCGGCGGAGCAAATGTGCATGGATAATATTCCAATGGATCTCAATGAGTTGCGCGATTCATCGGTATCTGATTCAACAAAAGAGTCAATGTACACGTCGCTGTTATAGCTGTCGAGTTCCCAAACTTTTACAGAATCTTTCTCTACTCTTGACTCGATCTTTTTGCCTGCTTGATACGATAGCTATAGCTTCATCCGCGAGGCCAACTTTCGCTTCTTCACTCATTGATGTGTTTTCATTCGTTCTTCGCTTTTTCGAACTGGTAAACAGAGTTTTCCGTGGTCCATGTTTACTTATAACTTAATAGAATTACATCTAATACGAAAAATGCTTGGATCTGAGTAGCCAGCCAATTCGTGGTATCCATATATTCCCGCGAAAGTAGTCTCGGTTGATTGCGTACACGTTATAGGGCTGTCAATCAAGAGGGAACTTTTACTTCCGGCCGTAACGTTAAACCTCCATTTCTCCGCCAATATTGAGTTTTTTTCAATTTTGTTTTCAGAAATTAGAAATTACTCTTCGACCATTAGTTTGAACCAAAAATCCAAATTTGAAGAAAATTGCCGATCTGAAGGTATACTGTAACCTTAAGGTGGTATGGTACCCTCAATATGGACCAAAAAGTTTGTTTAAATATGGTGAAGAAAGATCAATTGTGTGCTATTGCACTCAAGAAGAGAAATTAAATTTCTAGAGTTTTACTCAAAATGGTTGCTATGGAAACCAGCCACAGCCTTTTGAAGTAGTGTTTTATAGTATTGACGCCAACACTTCCTGCTCTTTTACAAAACAAGATTTGACTGTCGAATAAACATATCATGTAAGTTTCTGTTTTGTTCTGTGCAATGAACCTAAGTTTTGACAGTTAACTCTTATTTTCGGTGCTTTTTACAGCTTTATTTGGAAATAACCTTATTTTTTACCACACCCAGTGGACAAATCATCTCATGTCACGTGACAGACCTTAAAATGTTACGACTTTTTTGGTTTATGACATCGCGACACTATTGGTCTTTGATCAGCCCAAGTTTCGGGAATTCTACTTAAAAACCTTGCAAAGTAGAAATGTTGGCGCGGAGTCAGTCGGTACAAAAGTAAACTTTTGAGAAAAATGCACTTTAAGTTTCTTACACGAAGTATTAAGCGTTTAAAGAGCCACTAGTAGTGGGAGGGATGCAGATTGGATCTCGGGGGAGGGGGTGCAATGGTTGTTCTATTTTGTAAAAAGTTACCGTAGTTGTGGGAAATATTCCTTGTCATAAGGGAAATGAATGAGCCTGTGATGGCAATTTGAGGCAAAGCTTTTCACAAATAATTATACCAATCGAGTTGTGCATGTCTTAAAAGTTTTTTTCTAAATAGTTTCGTTCATATAAGTGAAAAATAATCTATATTTTTGGTCACGTTCTTATAGTAAACAGTCGTTGCTATGGCCGTTGCCACGTGAAAAAACTTATACCACTGTGTACTTTCCTTAAATTTCACACTCATCTGGAAGGAAATCCGGCAAGATCGTTTCAAAATGTTTTTGACAAGTCCTCGAGGGTCCTAAGTCTTGTATTTCCAAGAAATTGAATTTTTCATGAACATCGCCATATTTTAGGGTACCATACCCCCTTAAATTGGATCAACGGGGTTACAGTAGACCTTTCAGGGTGTCCTCCGGGAAAATCTTCCGTGTGCATCATTGTAAAGCTAAAAAACTTCAGTAGAATTCTACTTGAACACCAATGCAAATGCTACAATCGTCTACGAAATGGCGATTTTTTTTTTTGTTTTGTTTTTTTTCCAAAGTTGTGAAGGAACATTTTGATGCAAATGGTAATTAAATTCCATAGAAGACTAAAAGGACATAAACGGTTTATTGCAAAAAGTATGCGCGCGCGTACTCAACTTCAATTTCACTGAGCAATCTTTCTAAGGTGCAAAGTTTAATAATACGCCAAGAAGTAATTGGAAACCGTTATTTGAAGCAAATTTCACTTTTTTCGAAACAGTACATACCATATTCGTATTCCCGGTATAGCAAACGAGGTTTTTCAGATGTTAATAAATATACCTGCAAACATTTCACCATGCTGATTGGCTGAGAGCACGTCAATTAATCCCAACCAGTGCAGAAAGTTGAAATTGAGTGCAAAAAGTTGAAATTAAATTGACTGACAGGAAAGTCGCGAAAGCCCAACAAAACAAAATGGCGGGCAGCTCAAGGGAAAGTGACGATATTTTAATAAAGAGTTTGAAGGAGAATGCTATGAACAAAAACACCTTACAAAGCACAAATAACTGGGTAAAAGTCTGGAAGTCTTTAGTCTCCTCCGCAGCCGTTTTTTTGGGATGTCACGCAACGCTCCCCCCCAAAGAAACGGCTGCTCACATCCGAACAACATTCCTTTCACGAAATTAGCCAATCACCGCTTCCGTTCCATTTTCAAGAACGTTTTCGCGCCAAATTCGCCCTTTGAAACTTGTCCAATCAGAGAATGGTTTTTATCTTTGTATCCCGTCGTGGGAGATGTCACAAATGAACATACAGATTTCCGGCTGTTGTTTAGGGACGCCGAAAAATACCGACGACACTTGAACGAGCTTTCTATGTAGCTGAAGACTCTTCAAAGTTCAAGCTAATTATTAGAAGCTTTCAACTCAAAAAATTATTGTCGAGAAGGAAGATATCTATTTTAAGGGGGTCTTATACTCTCAGATATAAATTTTTCTCCAGAAAACCATTTTTTTGGAACATGGAGATTCAACATCCCTGTCCATTTGTAAATCGTATTTTGAAACGATTTTCCTCTAATTACTCCTGAATTTACGTGTAAATTAAGAAATTTGAACACTTCTAGCTATATTTCAACATAGCAACACCCATAGCAACCATTGTTTACAGTCTAAAAGTACTCACAAAATGGATTCAATTCAATACATTTTAATGATACTTTACACAAACGCTTTAAAGATGTGTAGTTATGAGAATTTTGCATCATGGTCCTGAACATTATTTCTTCTACCATCTTATACGCTCCTTATACTTGGATAACATTTCTATGACTGGTGTGTATTCGGGTGTTCAATGAAACATTTATGTAAAACCTTTAAATATACCCCTCCCCATGCCCCTAACCTCCCCCCCCCCTAGTTCACAGGTCTAATTTGGGCTCTCGGAGACCGAAGTAAAACTTTAAAGCCTTATTTCTCAAAATGACCAAATAGACGGATCATCAATATCTCGCACACGATATCTCCACTGGGTTTTAACCGAATGTTGTCAAATTTTCAACATTGATGAAGGACACAATTATCTAGGTCTTAAACCTCCAAAATTTGCAATTTATGAAATTTTTTCCTGTTATTTAGTTAATATAGTTAATATTAGTTAATATTAATACACTTTTTCAACATTTCACGAGAAAAACCCCCTCAAAACACTGTTTTCTGAGGTTTGTCTTCTGGACAACTTGCTTATGGACAGGATGAACTTAATTCCATACTTCTCGAACCATTCATTATTACGTTATCGTGTTTATAATGAACACCACTTTTTAACACTAAGGAGCTAGTTATTCATTAACTATCATGGCACGTGAGCTGGAAAAGCTCATTTTTGAAGTCAGAGTGCAAAGTCCTTTAACGTGATACCAAAACTGTTCCACAGAGTTGTTTTGCAAAAAAAAAAAACATATTAGGTATAAGACCACCTTAACTTAATACAGGAACCAGGATATCAAGTAGCTTCGCTCGATTTGTTGACAGCGAGTTCTGAATTCCGCTTTTTCCTCCTGATTACAATCTGTAGGAAGCGTTTAGCCCTTGATTGACGCTTACAATTTGACATTTCGAGAAAATATATATTCTCTCATTAGCTGAACATAGCGATGAGCACATGAAGCACTTGTACTTAGGGCTTTCATTTACATTTTTTACGGTTAACAACAAATTAATTTTCTGTGCGGTAATTAGGGTTGCCAAATATCTTTAAAGGAGTAGGTCACTCCAAAAACCGTGTATTTTTTTCCATCACCAATAAAAAGTTCACATTGAGTTGAGTTACTCACCGTTGTTTTACCTTCTGAAGTGGATGCGATCCTAATGAAAAAGAAGTGAGAAGTTCGACACCGTGAGCCGCCATTTTGAAAGGATCTTGAAGGTCAGGCCGCGTATCCGTGACGTCATTCCGTCCGAGAATGTGTTTGTTCGTTTGAGCTTTAGTATGGCTGCGCTTGAAGCTAGAACGTGCTAGTTATTCCGGGAATGATAATAATCAAATTGAATGGAACGATTGGTTGGAAAATGCTCTGTGGTGTAGTTGTGAGAGATGTGCAACCATGCCGACGCAAAGAGAATGTGTTTGTTGCCGAGAACAGCCGGAGTAGGTCACCAAGATGGAAGGTACATTTTGCAGTACAATTACAATGGATGCAGTTAGCGGAAGAGGAAGTTTATTTTTAATTGTACATTACTCTCAGAATTGAATTGGTGGCTTAAATAAATCCCCAGTATAATGCTTTTGATCTGATTTGTCTCCATTTTTATTTTACTGGCGGTTCAATGCGGAGGGAGTTCTGGTATCACGGAAACTGACAAGTTTTCAATGGTGTGTTTAAATCGGGCGAATGCTTTCCACCTCACAAGTCTGTGTTTTTACTTATAAAATTTGGATACTTTTTGCCCGTGCTCGTACGTGTTTGCCAGGCTTCTTTACACTTATGGACTACGTGGACTCTTGTGAAATACGCAGTGACTTTACATGTAAGATGCGAAGTGAAATCGACGTCTTCGACGTGAAATGTGAAATTGACGACATTCCTTATCATTACGTAAGATTTTTTGTGAGAATTGTAATTTGTATTGTTGGAAAGCTAAGCGTATGTAATAGATTTTGGATAGAAGAAAAAAGTATATGGAACTTTTACATGCGTAAACATTAGCTGATGACGGGAAATTCACTCTGCTAGTGTGTTTATCCGTATCGCAGGTGTCACGTTTACTCGCCTCGTTACTTGACAAAGCATGCAGTAAAATTAAAGCTTCATTTTTTACCGTAGATTTGCTTTCATTAGCAACTGTAATTCCCAAAAATGATGTGAATGCAAAAACACTGTCCTTAATTCATGATGAATCGTGTTGAGAAAATTGAAAACAAATTGTAACACATTTCAGACAATATTATTTACATGCGGATATCGGATTTGGTTATAGTAATTGTCGATATGTAGATAGGACTGATGTACAGTTAACTACTTCTTCCGATGTATTTTGGGGGGGGGGGGGGGGGGGAGAGGAAATGTTTCCAAGACGTTCGAAAATCGAATTTTACTGCCAAGTGGCTCAACGCTTTTGTCGCCCATTGTTAGTTGAAACAGACAGACAGTCTTCAAACATGAGATGAAATTCTTCGTTTCAGTAAATTTGTGTTGCTGCCACGTGGGTTACCGCTTCATACTCGCTAATTTCGGGGTGTCGCTATTTTCAGGAAATAGTAAGTGTGTTTAGGACTCTTAAGAACTTTGCGCCTTTTGATGACCGTAAGCTACTCGCAGAGTCTATTTTTATCCAGGGTAGACTGTAATGACGTTGTTAGTTATGCCATGCATAATTACCTGTAGTTCGTTCGTTCGCATTCTTCGTCAGTTAGTTTTCGCTACCCCACCCCCCTACCCTTTTCAATTGGTGTTAGGTTTAGCCCAAGCTACAGCCGGGGGGGGGGTACTCCCTTATATGAGCTATATAGGTATGTGCTGCCCCAAAGAGTATGGTTTTTCATCCGTTTCGGTCATAGATAGGGTATCGATTTTAGCCTATTTTGGCCATTTTGATCATAAATATGGTATGGTTTTTGCACTCTAGCCTTGATATGGGTATGTTTTAAGAAGAAGCCACTTTTTGATCATTACCGAATAGTAAATTAACAAAAGCCATTCTCAAATTATGTTTACGGTAATTTAACATTGATCTGAACTAGGGAACTTATTATAACGCAGGTCTGAAACAGGGTATTGATTTCATGGTCGGCAGGTCTTAAATAGGGTATCGAATATTTGGTGAGGTCATAAATAGGATAGGGAATATCGCAGATTTTGGTCATAAATAGGGTAAGGGTTTTGGAAGTGGGCTGCACACCCCCACCCAACTTTTCTGGGAGTACCCCCCCCCCCTGGGGAAGCCACACTCACGATTTGCCGCTATTCCCCACTATCCGAGACAGTTCGCCACTATTCGAGACTATTCGCACTATTCGTACTATTCTTCTTCTGAAACGAGATGGCTTCAACTTTAGTACGAGCTTTGCTTTTTTCTGTGACCAAGAACAACCTTGCTGACTGCGATCAATTGAAGTCCTAGTCTATGGCCATTACACGTCTACTTGTAAACCTAAATGGTTTAATCCTATAATACCCTTAGACACTGGTAAAAGAAATATGTCTTCTAGGACTTCTAGCTCTCGGTAAAAATCTTGTTATAATCCTCGAAAACTCTATTTCCAGACTAGTGAGACGATCTCAGATAGTGCAGGCTGCAATTGATAGCTCTGGCACGGTAGTCCCACACGTACTCACCCCTGCTCGGTTCACTTCCGGTTTGTGTCTACCTTGGTAGTCTGCTAGGGCTTTTCCCCTTAGCAGTGTGTATGTTTCAAGGTTGTATTTTCATTCAAGGTCCAAAAATTACGTACAAATTACTACTGGTGTTTTACGTTGATTTTCTTTCATTTTTAAAAATTCAATGATACGTTGATGCAGCAAACGTGACAATTTAGCTCTTCACGCCAACTTTGTAACTTGATACTTTTGTTTTCCTCGCAAAGGCGTGTAATATGAAACCGTTGTTTTCTCCAAAACACATGGAAGATGTGCTTGTTTTTTGGAGATAAATGAAAGAAAGTTAAATATCTGATGTAGTGATGAAGAAACGGAACAGAAACGATGTTGCTTTACTAAAAATGGAAATTTTCACCGATGAACAAGAACTAATTTAATTATCAGATAGTGACGAAATACCACTTTCTTTTTCTGTTGCCACCTTTGTTGTTAACAATAAAGCAATTCAAAATTAACACACAACGATATTGATGGCTGAGAAGCGTTTCAACGAAAAGTATTGAAGATAAACAGCGCTACTTGGCCGATATGAGTGAGTCTCCACCAAGACTGATTAAATTAATTTGCATCAGTTGCCACGGAGTCTGCCGCAGACTCCGTGGCAACTAATGCAAATTAATTTAATCAGTCTTGGTGGAGACTCACTCATATCGGCCAAGTAGCGCTGTTTTCTTTTGTTACAAATGTACAATTTGCGGAGTATTAGAGCCACTAACTTGGGAACTTTTTGGTCTCTCTGACAGACACAATTAACCCTTTGAATACCAAACTTTCGCCAAAAAATACCGTTTTTAACCGTTTAGTGAGGTTTTTTAGCTGCCATGACGCTAAATAAGCCTAAGTTTTGCTAAAAAAGCGGTTTTTTTTTTAACTAAAAGGAGAGATTTTTCGAGGATTAGGTACAAAATTGAGCAAAACTTCAATTACGGGCATGCGCATAAGCCAAATTTTTTTTTTGCCATTAACCGTTCTCAATTTCGTTTGTTGGCCCTTTCCTTTCTGTTTTTCTCTGCCCTTTTACACTGGCTACCTTTTGCATTGTATGTTCTTTCTGGCTGCAGTGAAAAGTTGGATGTTAACTACGGGCGAAGCCTAGAAATGGACCTTGATCAATCATAGGCGTTGTGGACCATTTTACCACCGTTTTTGCACCAAAACTGATAACCTTGTTTTTCGATTTGCGACGTCGGAATGTCGTCGATATCTAAACCTGACCATTGTGCGGAAAGGGCTAGCCTAGCACTACTATCTGCTTATCAAGAATATCTGATGACATTTAAATTGATGACGTCACAAGTGGTACAAAGAGCACGACCATTAATTACGCATATATGCGTGGTTGGTATTCAAAGGGTTAAGGCAAGGAATAAACAAGCCGCTAAGGAGAAGCAATACATTTGAACCCTGACAAGCACACTATTGTAGATTGAAAACAGCAGATGATATTTGTTGAACCGACCTGCGTTTAAAAGCTACGCAGCCACAGTAACGTTTCACTTTTGCAATAAAAAGGGACAAATGGCGCTACCTGAAAAATAACTGCCGTCCTTGGTCATATGACATGACATATAAAATACCGCGTGGAAAGATAGTGTATAACACTAACGATGCTAGAACGCATGCGTCTTACATGTTGAGTTCTACCATAAGGAAAACCACTCAACATTTGTGCGTGATTTCGTATGTAATGTATCCTCCACCTAATATAGAAGCCACGAACGCTAACTAATCTACACATGCGTTTAGAGCAAATTCGTTTATTCTAAAGAGAATGGTACCACAAGGAGAGCAAGGGGTTACCTGAAACAAATATATAGCTTGCGATGTTCACACCTAAGTAGGGACTTTGAGCAGCGGGAACGCGGACGGCGACGGGGACGCCGAAACCTGTGAGAAGGCTAGGGAGAGAAAGCCGTTGTGGCGGGAATTCAAAAACATTAAGCAGCACCGTCGGAAACCGCGGTTTCCGCACTGTCAAGCTTATTGACATTATTCGTCCTCTGTTTATCAGGATGAACTAGCATGACTTCATTGAAAGAAGTTCGCAATCAACATCTTGATAATGACGATAAAGGTGTGTTAAACGATGACGAACTTCTACTCTTGTACGATTTAAACCGGTCGAATGATCTCGACCAACCTTATGGTTGAAGACGACGAGTGCCGGTCCGAATTTCGCTTCCACAAACGCAACTTGCCCTTTCTCGCTGAGCTGTACAATGAAGTAAATGAACTTATTATTAGCAGATGTTTAATCAGACTGGCGGGACAAATCCGTGTGCCGACTGATAAAGATCTAAGTAAACCACTGATCTTACGACTGAAAATGGAAACAGCTACGCAAGTTTTAATGGTGTCTACCCTTCTAAATGTGTTAGAATTTCCCCATAATGAGCCATTTGACATTTGAGTACTTCTTGAAAGGAAAAATTTCGATTGAAATTCGTGTAAGTTGTCTTTATTTACATAAGCTTTCAAAAAGATATTTCACGGTACTCACATGTTCGCCGACTGGCTTGAGTTCGCTTCAGATTTCTCGACGTTTCTTTAAAATGAAATATCTCACATAACAAGAGAAGACAAGCATTAAAGTTCCTCGAAATTAGTGAGACGGGTTATTTAGCGTTGACACAGCAGAGGAAACGAAAGCGAAAACTCACGTTTTCAGACAACGCGAAATGAGCTTCACTCACGTCGGGCCCGAACGCAGAACGTCAACTTGTTTCCCGCCAGTCATGCGCAGTGGACCTTTTGGCTTTTCCCCGATCTTATGGCGTTCCCGTCGCCGTCCGCGTTGTCGTTGCTTAAAGTCCATACTGACGGCGATGGAACGTGTTTTACGTAGAGTACACATGTACCTTTCCCACCCCAACCCCAACACTTCCATGCCTCTAGACTAATTAATTAATTGAAATTAATTAATTAAACAAACATTAAAGTTTAAACCTTAGCGCCATAGGGCAATAGCGCCAGAGCGCCATAGTGCCTTAGCGGCAGGCAGCCCACCCATAACCATCCCAATAGTGCACTCTGCACTAAAAACGAGCAATAGACATGATAGAATTTATTAATTATATAGCATCCAAAAACAGCTCGTCTTCGGGAATCTCCTCAAGCTTTCTCACTTCGCTTACCTCAGTACGCGAGGGGTCAAACACTTTAACCCAGGTTTTTGCGCTTCTTTGAGTGTTCTTGTCCTGATTATCCTCCCTTATCTCGAGTAAATAAGTAGCATCTATCTCTGGAAATCTAGCTGAAGACTCCATGTGAAAGTTTGAGACGTCAAAAAGGTGGAGAGAAAAGTCGGGAAATTCCGCCATCATCAAAACATAAACCTTAGTGGGCTACAATCGCTCGCTGACGTTTGATAGCAGTGATAATAGCTGCAACCTGATTGACCAATTCTCGGTTCTTTTATTTATCGTGACATTTGATTGGTTGATGGAAAGTATCCAGATTTTTCTCAAACTGGACAGTTTGTTCAAAGCTAAACTAAACATTCGAGCAAAAATTGAAGATTAAACGAGACTTACCTGCAAGTTGAAGTTTGATATGGATTCTATGAATCATCAGCCGGGAGTGTAGGAGTTGTACGAGAGAGAGTGTAGCGCATGCGTCAACTCAGGCTTTAGAGTAGGAGTCTCGCTCCTAGGGACTCATTCTAACATTCGTATACCAGGAGGCTTTAAGGAGTGAGATTACCTTTATTTAATCTCGATTTCTTACGAGAGGAGATAATGACCTCAATGGCATAAAAGATACTAGGGAAGGGTACAACGCAAGGATGGACACAGGGAGGGCGTAAACTCCTACACTCCCGGCTGATGACTCATAGAATCCATATCAAACTTCAACTTGCAGGTAAGTCTTGTTTAATCTTTAATCCTATTTCGTCATCAGTCATAGGTCGTTACGGAGTGGTACCAGATTTTAGAGCTGTCACTGAGGCATAGCTAATCAATAGATTGGCACGGGCAATACGGTAGAATATTAATGTTTATTACATCAAATCAAATACCAATGATGTTAATTTCAAGATAACGCGAAGATTGTTGTGCGAGCACTGATCTTTGAAGGAACTCTCTTCCAATGACCACGAAGTCCTTTGAAATTTCTACGTTGTAGAAAAAATGGAAAACTGAAGATGAAAATTCTAAACCGAGGGATACCAAAATACCAGCAATGTCTTTATCAATGCCAAATATAAAATATATATGTATCTCTTGTGAATACATACAACTAGATGAAATGAAAGTCTAACAACTACACCACATCCGTGAAATTCTCTTATTTCTGCGCCAATGTCCTTAAAATCTCTTGCCCAAAATTAAACTCAGACTCGGAGGGCTAGTGGTAAAATTGTTGAAAAGTCCTCTCATTTGACCATCCTGCAGACAGCATAATGTCCTTATGGTCATTCCACTGAAATAAAGTCTGCACTGAGATTTTTGTGAAACTTTGCCTATTGATTGTTTATATTGTAATGAAATTGATATAGTGATTGCACGAGCTATGATGCGCGTGCTAAGATGTATAACGGTTGTATTTGAATGTATACTCGCAAGAGTTCTAAGACTAAGAGACGGTTATATGGCAAGTACGGGATGCGCAATGTACTCGTAATACAGGGTATATAAGGGACTCACGTTATGTAGTGGCCTGTGTGTGTTAGTAGACTTGCCATGTACAAGTAAGCTAAACGTTCAGAGTCGAGTAATTAAACCGTTGGCTGTTGGACTCCTTGACTGGAAGTTGTTGTCGCCCGCGCGCGTTACATTTGGTGTCAGAAGTGGGATTCGAACCACGACCAAAGTCAGCTGAAGTTCAGGTCAGATCGTTTTGTTTTGGTGTAGATAGTTGTCCTGCGAACGGCTGTTGTGTGGTGGTGTAGCAAAGCTGCACGACGAGATATTTTGACTTGTAGTGGCGTACTGGTTGCTACGAAGCATTTTATGTGGTAGCTGCCGTTGTTTTGGTCGTTAAAAATATATTTTCGGGAATGTCGGTCGTTTCGCCTACAGGATGATTCGCCTACAAGTCGATTCGCCTACACGTTTTGAGATGTTTCGCCTACACTGAAGTCGATTCGCCTACAACCCAATACCGTTGAAAAGTGAATTAGTAGAGGAGAATTATCACTTTTAGCGACTACAGTTTCACTCGCCTCATACAGTTTGTTCGCTTATCTGAATGCAAATTGCGATCTTTGTGTGTGACATGTGATATGTTTTCGTTGTCAAAGGAACCCATTTGAGCGCAGTTTCGAAACACGATACAAGAAACAGTAAACTCGATGCGAGAAATCGTCCAGTCGAGTGAGGGAACTTAATGAAAATTTCTCGTATCGAGTTTAGAATGTATGGGACGGGTGAAGTAGTTTTGCAATAAAGCTTACTTCGGCTTCATACTTTTTTAACAACTATTTTATTTCAGTACTCATTAAACCTATAAACCTACTTATTGACAACAGTTCTGATCTAATCCCGACCCTTCGCACTTAAAGAAAATACAATTATTAATTCCGTAACAACTCTAAAGTCGTATATACTAATACTAGTTTTTACATAACGATTTCTAAAGACTTTTATTTTCTCTAATTTGAGCGCTGAGCGAATCCCGACTCTTTGCACTTAAGAAAATACAACTTTTAGTTCGGTTACAATTCTAAACTTGCATGTTGCGAATCCCGACTCTTTGCACTTAAGAAAATACAACTATTAATTCCGTTACAATTCTAAACTTGCATGTTGCGAATCCCAACTCCCTGCGCTGAGCGAATGCTTTGCATGGTCCATTAAGATGAGCGCATTGCTTAAGTAGTTGGTCTGCATTTTTTCTCTGATTAGAGAAATCATCCCAAAGTTCAAAGATTTTAGCTTGGAGCGACCTGTACTTGGCTCGTTAGATCCTTTTCAGCTTCTTTTCTGAAACTAAACGGATCCGCAATTCTGTCAGCCGGGCTTCTTGATGGAGAAGGTCTATCAGCAGGTAGAATAGCATATTTCATTTCCCTGAACCACGACGGTGTAGTCCATTATGCCAACCTTCGATGTCGTTGTTGGTTGTGATGGCCATCATATACACGCTCCAGGAAGAGGGAGGCCAGGTGGTGCTCTGGATCCAGGTTTCTGAACGTACTTAACTAACTGCTTCAGCGGGTCTGTGGTGGCTTGAACTCGCAACTGCTCGAAGATAGGCTGGATTTTGTCTTCGGGTAGGAATGGCAGCGCCATGAATTTCCGCAGGTAGTGGTAGGTGCCTCGGTCGTGATTGTATTGATACTGGAGTCCGAGCTCTTGAATCTGTAAGAAAAAGGAAATTGATAAAATATAAGAATATATATATACGTGGCGATGTTCAGTGTTTGTACACGATGAATTTATTTGATATTTTTCAGTGATTTTTGTTTTAACAGCCTGTATACTTGATAGGTTGGTCAATAATTCAGAATAACAAATAAATACACGTAGAATACTTTGTTTGTTTTCAGGCGGAATTTTGTTGGTTTCCTTCCACGAAAAACTAGTATGATTTTCCACCTACCTTCCTCCAGAGAGCCTGTGTCCAATGGAACACACATCCCTTGATTGTCACATCAGGAAGGAGCGTGCGAAGTACACCCCACAAAGCCTTTTCGAAATCGATCGTTATCTGGCGGACTTCGGGATAAACTGGAAGCATATCTAGGATTGACTTCAGGACCTAAAAAAAAATAGCACAATGACGTCATAAAAGCAGGAAAACCTAGCGCGCGGTGATAAAAAATATGGATATTATTCTATTATCTTCTATTATTTTCCATACATAGTTGAAAACTGTTTTCTTGATTGAAGTTGCTAACAGATGTTTCTCTACTTTAAATTTGGCAGAATGAAGGCACAATTTAGAGCTGATTAACTTGAGAAATAAAGAAAACCTAGCGTGCTGTGATAAACTATAGATATGCTACCTTACGATAGTCCTTCTGTTTTCTTCCAGACATCAGGACAAACACCAATGGAACTTGCTTCGCGTGATCGTCGGTGCGGACAAATGCGTTGATGGTGAACAGTTGCTGGAACGGACGCTTGACTAACTTAAAGGTCCCGTCTATGTACCAGCTCTTTGCCTTGCTAAGGTGTTCTAGTTGCTGGTCTGTTGCAAGGATGATGTGGCGTTTACCGTGCTCTTTAAGGTCCGCTTTCAGGAAACCGTATGGAATATGCTCCTGGCAGAGGTCGAAATCCAGATCCATGGGATCCTGTGGTCGCGTACTCTGTCGAACTCTGTTGACGGCCCTGGCCAGGTGATCAGGTTTGGAAAGTGCAGGATATGGCTCATCCCCGAGTTCGGTTAGAATGACCTAAACAAAAAGAGGAAGGGGACATTTATCACGAGGTCAATTTTTAACATTTACTTACAGTCAGTCTACGACACACATTACCAGTATTTTGTTATGGACTTTTGTTACTATCATTTATTGTTATTCGAGCTAAAGAAAACTCCAGTTTGTCATCACACTTAACCCCAAAAATCCTAATGAAGATGATAAGTATTTTTTTCAAAGTATCTTTTTTCAGACTTACTTCGTCGACGATCGCTGATGCTGGTTTGAACTGGCCGTTAACTGCTTAACGGCCATGATTCTCGCTGCGTTCGCCGCGCCAACTGCTGGAGGGTGGTTATGCTCCTGCTTTCCCTGCTGGAATCCATCTCCCCGCTGGATCACAATGGCTTTGCAGTAGTTGCCCTTTCCCCTGACGGTGCACTGCCAGTAGGTGGCATTGGCTCTGCGTAGCTGCACGTTGTAGGTATGGCCGTCACTGTCGACAAGCTTCGTCCTGGCGCGCTTCGTACCAGCTTCCACCAGTTGATAGGTAACAACATGAGGAACGTCTTCTTCTGCAGTTTCAGCGTGGATACGTGGGTCCATAATGGATTCTTCCATGGGCTCATCTAAAACAGAACACAGATGATGATGATGATGATGATGATGATGATGATGATGACGTTCAACGCGTCGTTTCGAATGTTCACATACAAGTTTGAATAAAAGGTTAAGCAAGGTTTCATGTTGAAAGCGTCGTTTCGAACATTTACAAGTTTGATTAAACAGCCTTAAAGTTAAGCGAGGTTTGATGTTCAAAGCGTCGTTTTGAATGTTCACAAGTTTGATTAAGTAAAATATCTCTATCTCCCCACTTTTTCTATTCCTGACGCATGTAACTCATTATCTAACTTACTTTAGTCTTGTAATAGTTGCAAACCAACTCACCTAATATAGGAACATTATGTGGATCCTCGGTGACGGTGGGCGCTTCAAACATGATGCTTGATGGCAGGCTGGCTTCAGAGAACATCGTCAACTCCATTACCGTTCCGAGCGAGGTCGTGGCATCTGTTGATAACATATATCTCGTTAGAACAGCCTTAAGAGCCAGTTCCTGTTTATACCGAGAATGAGATGACAGTCGCGAAATTTTCGATTTCTTCATATTTTGCGCAAATAATCTCTATAGTGAGTTGTTTTCGAAAATACCATTCAAAGGTCCGAAAGCACTTTAGTTTTTTCGAAATTGAGGAAAGTTTGAAAATCGCCATTTTAGCTGTCTGACGCCGCCGAAAATGGCCGAAAATTGTGCATTTTCTTTTCGCTCGTACAGATCAACGCGATGATATCTATCAATATACTTTGGTGAAAGTGAAGAATGATCATCGCAGTATATTTTCCAATTTAAGCAATTGGAAAGAAGAAGCCTGAAAAAAATCAGGGCTTCAACGGGATTCGAACCCGTGACCTCCACATAATGTTCCTATATTAGGTGAGCTGGTTTGCAACTATTACAAGACTAAAGTAAGTTAGGTAATGAGTTACATGCGTCAGGAATAGAAAAAGTGGGGAGGTCACGGGTTCGAATCCCGTTGAAGCCCTGATTTTTTTCAGGCTTCTTCTTTCCAGTTAACAATAAAGATTAGCGAAAAAACTGAGCAACGACGTTTCGGTGTCATCCTGGCACCATTTTCAAGTTAAAAAATATTTGTGCGAAAAGTAAACTAATTTATACCAATGGTAGAGGTGCGAAATTGAATAAATTAAGATTAAGATAGCTGTTCAATGTTCATGTTCATTCCAATGAGGTGTCAAACACTGGTAATGAGTTCAGTGTCTGTTCAAAGCCTAAACAAATACTTTTGCGCGAATGGAGTCTGACTGTGTGTTAAGGCTCGGTTTCTTCTTGCGAATCCACAACATTTCGTGGATCAAGCAATCGAACTTTCCCTGACATTTCTTTAGGATCTTAAAGTTGTTAGTCAGGTCACCAACTGTATCAACTCGGTGTTCATTTTGAAGGTGTTTTCCGATGGCGGTAAATCGGTGTTCCTCAATGCGCTTGTAAAGATGACGGCTAGTGTAACCGACGTATTCTGCATCACACAGATCACATATATAGTTATAAACAACGCACTGTTGATTGATCAAAGGTGGTTTTGGCTCTTGTACTTTGAGATCATCGCCAATTTTACGGCTTCTGAACACCGGCTGTAGTTTGTGATCAAGTTTATTACTCAAGTCCGAGAGATGTTTCTTTACTATGTCCGCTGATTTCTGGTCTTTAAAAGGCAGGACAATGCGGTAGATATTCTCTGTTGGAGGCGTCGATCTTGTGTCTGGTGACATCACTGAATTAACGAAACGGGTGATGGTGGAGTTCACAAGAGAATCTGAGTACTTGAGGTTAGAAAAGATCAGTTTAAGGCGTTCGCATTCTGTTGAGAATAGTTCCCATGTTGAGGACAAGCGGTAAGCACGGTTTAACATGGTTTTAACTAAAGATCTTTTATAGCGGTTGTCGACATGACTTTGGTGGTGTAAGAGGAGACCAGTGTTTGTGGGTTTACGGTAAACACTTGTTACCAGCTTGCAGCCCTTCTTGCATATTTCAATGCCGACAAATGGTAGCTTACCGTTAGATGCGATCTCCATGGTGAAGGATATGGATGGATGACAGTTGTTCAAAGTCTTCAGAAAGGCTTCTGCGGTTGGTATGTCTTTCATTGTGGCTAGTGTATCATCCACGTAGCGTCTGTAGAAGTCTGGCAACTTGTTCTCGTTTTGTAGCTTTTCCTCGATAGAACAAAGAAAAGTATTGGCCATTAAACCGTGCTTACCGCTTGTCCTCAACATGGGAACTATTCTCAACAGAATGCGAACGCCTTAAACTGATCTTTTCTAACCTCAAGTACTCAGATTCTCTTGTGAACTCCACCATCACCCGTTTCGTTAATTCAGTGATGTCACCAGACACAAGATCGACGCCTCCAACAGAGAATATCTACCGCATTGTCCTGCCTTTTAAAGACCAGAAATCAGCGGACATAGTAAAGAAACATCTCTCGGACTTGAGTAATAAACTTGATCACAAACTACAGCCGGTGTTCAGAAGCCGTAAAATTGGCGATGATCTCAAAGTACAAGAGCCAAAACCACCTTTGATCAATCAACAGTGCGTTGTTTATAACTATATATGTGATCTGTGTGAT
>NW_028301554.1:12135000-12170000 GCF_042242905.1 Orbicella faveolata
TCAGTGTGAGCGAAGAACATTGAAAACTTGACACTCAGCCAATCGAAATTCTGGCTTAAAAGTCGCCGTATAAATCAAAGGGGCAAAATAAAGGAACTTTTAGACGGGTATGTTTTCCATCCTTCGATTGTCTCGATCTCTAATATGCGCAAAAACAACCTGTTCTCACCATTTTTATTGCCTAAAAGAACTTTGTGCATGGTCGGTTTAGGAAAAAGAATCTGAATGAAATGAAAATTGTAAAAGTTTACAACCCTGACCCGAAGAATGCTTTACTAAAGCTACAGCAAGAGATCGAAAGAACATACGGAAGTAAATTTTAAAATTGTGTCGCATATCGGGAATATTGCAACAAAACACTTTAAAAAATTTCCTACGGCTGATTCATTTTTTACTGACCACTTCAGTCTTCTCAAGTTTGAGAACATCCAATCTCTCTTCATAAATTAACAATCGGTGTTAGAGAATAAAGGGAAATCCTTTTAGAAGTTCAAAAGATGCTAATCAGAGTATCAAACAAGACCACGATCTACTCGCCAAGAATGGTATAAGCAAGGGTTCGGTACAGTGACAGCATCATTGCGTTACAGGGTAGGACGCAATCACAAAGCTGATTCATCAGTCAAATCACCAATAAAATTATCAGTGACGTGTACTACAGTGTAACAAAGACTATCAGTCACATGCCATGAAAGATGGCCTAGAAAACTAGCAACTAGTAATGAACAAGTACACTGAAATAATGTATCAACAGGGATCGACGAAGGTGCAAGTAACAAAATTCTTTTTTTTTTGTTCAAGAGAAAAGGGAAATTTTGGGGGCCTCCCCAGGGTCCCCCAGCTGGACTGAGGTTACAGACCCAAGTAAGGGCAATCTCCATGAAATAATTTAAGCTAGGAATGTCATTGTTATGGATAGTGAGACCCTGAAAGATTGCCTTACAAAATCAATATGCAAAATGTTTGACACTGGTTTAAAAGTAAACAAGAGTCATATGAACTTCAGTTTATGATGTACAATGTACAACAACTACTCTTTGTTGTGAACAGACTTTGGAATGTCCTGGCTATAAATTGAAAGTAACTGCAAATTTTTAATGAGCAAAATGCCTTGGACATAGAATGGTGGAAGGAGATGCTAAAGAATATTGAACAATTTAAGATAAATATATTATATATGAATTGGCTTACCTAATGCTTAGAGATGGCCTTACACGATGTGATTATTGCTAAAGCCAGAATAAATAATGTATATGAAAGGTCCAAAAATTTTGTCCAGCATCTAATATGAGAAAATTCAGCTACTTCCAGTTTTTCTCTGGTGATGAATATTTGAATAAATATTTCAAAATAGTTCAAAACAATTGGGAATCTATAAGATCATACAGTGTAGAAAATTCTCAATGAGGTCAAATTCAATTGCACTTTTATGTTATTAGCAAAATTATACACCAGCTCTACCATGTGTCCTTCTATGTTACACCCTGTACCAGAAAATAGAACATGAAGCCACATAATGCACAATTTCAGTATGGTGGAAATCACCAAATATTTAATTACCACTGATGAACAATATCATGTACTCTGTTTAAAGTCACTACCAAATGACAAATAAACATCAGATAACTTTTTTCTGCCAGTTTACAAGCAAATAGCTCACTATCCAGGGTTGATTAACAACTCTACACAACCTTAGTGGAGTTACACCATCAAATACATGCCATCCATTTATTCTCCTAATAGCCATTTCAGCTTGTATTCTTACATTTGCAGTTCTGGTTCATGGTTGGAAAACAGTCTTCCTTAGAAAATTGGCATTAAAATTATAGTCAGTTCTGATTTACTTGGTTGCATAGAATGGATGAAGATTATAACCTTCCTGCTTGCCAGTACAAGCTGTCTATCAAATCTACGACATTAAGGAAAATTCCTACTAGGCCTTAAAATGTGTTGTCAGACTTATTCAGAGTAAAGTTCACTTTTGGATGTCCAGGTCTTGGGTGTCTGACCTGTTATCTCTCTGCAGTCTATTCTGTACCTTATGTTTTCAAATTCAGCCTAGGAAAACTTCAGGTAAATAATTCATGGACTGGCTCCCCAACATCAAGTACAGGAAATTGGCCCATGCAATAATTTATCTGACACTACTAGTTCTGAAACATTAAACCTAAAAGCCAGATCTTGCTGAAATATTAAGCGAGTAAAAAATATTCAAAATTCATCAATGGCTGTATTTAAATCACTAATGTCCTTCCACATTCAACATTGTTTTTGGGAAAAATTTTTTGTTTACCTCAGAGGCATGAAAACTGATTAATTCCTAAGTTGATTGAAGCTGATGGGTATTCATATGCCAGACTCAGATACATCATATATTTTGCTCTACACAGAGATTCCTCATCAACTTTTGCCCAAGGGAACGCCGAGGGTACGGCTCCCAGTTTCAAAAAGTGTACTCAGTTTAAAATCACTTGGCAAGAAGTGCTCAGAAAAACAAAAATTATTTCCTACCGAGGTAAAATAGACATCTCCCCTTTGCATAAGTATTTCCCACTTTTTTCTTCTTTGTTTATCTGGCTAGCTTGTCCGAAGGAAACTCAGTCGTGGAATGATAAATCAGGTCGGTTTTTGCTTCGATTATTAGAGTTTGCAGCCGCACAACACTTGTGTCCAACTCTTTTCCTTTTCTTTACCACATTTGCTCCAGACAAGTAGCTCTAACCTACATACATTCGAATTTTTTCGTTCTTCCCCAGCATTTCGTCCGCCATTTTGAAAGCTCGAGGGCTATTAAGCCTCGCTTGCGTGCAACTTCCGGTTTTTTTCTGGAATCGGTGTATCGCACTACGCTGTCCAGATTTCTTTCTCGCTCTCTTTTAAAATTCCAAGACTTCGCCGTTCTGTTGGCCAGTCCGAATAATTGTCATGGTGTTAGTTGAGTAAGTTCTTGACTTTGTTTGGTGGTCCCAGTTCAGACCATCCGGCAAATGTGGATTGCGTGACAGACGGCCACTTGCAAAGTGTCCAAAGTGGGTGAACATGGCGGCCAGCGAAACGTGGTTCGCACGGTCAGCCTAAATAAACATTTTTGGACGAAATTGAAGGATGTAGGGGG
The DNA here is from genome assembly GCF_042242905.1 of Orbicella faveolata. Classification (NCBI taxonomy): domain Eukaryota; kingdom Metazoa; phylum Cnidaria; class Anthozoa; order Scleractinia; family Merulinidae; genus Orbicella; species Orbicella faveolata. The sequence goes on from NW_028301554.1 coordinate 12,138,116, forward strand.
AAGGGGGTGTTGTTTAATTCTGCAAGAGGACAGAACTCGACGAACTGACAGAGCCGTCCGCGGGTCCTGCTATCACGGCATGTCTACGTAGATTAATGGAAAGTATTACCGCGTTCACAAAAGTTGTGCAAACACCTTTCCTTTTTACCATTAAAATACATGTTTGTCGTTCGTACTTTTTGAGTAGAGATGCACCGGTGATAGGGCTGGAATACAACAAGGACAAAGGAGGCTTAGAGGGCATTAGATCTTAGATACGCGGTGTGAGTTTACATACATATTCGCCCCTGTTGCCTTCTGCTAAACTATATAGACAATAACATGGGCGCTTTCCAAAAATCGGACGTTCAGAAGTGCTAAAATTTTCCTTTATTTTACCTTGAGAATTCACAATTATTGACCTAGCGAACTTCCCATCAATAATTAGGCGGTATAAAATAGTTAGGCATTATGTATAGCTGGTTTTCACATGACGTCACTAAAATTCAAACTACAAAACTATTGATCTTCCTGAGATTTTACTTTAAAGATGTATAAGAGCAGCTGAAAACTAATATTCATACAAAGTTTAGCTCCGAATGGGTTCTTGGTTTTGTGATACACTACGCTTGAATCTCGAAGCTTTTGCGTGACGCGGCATTTACATGACGGCGTCATGATGGTTAAAAAAGTGACTTATTTCGGGGAATTTGGCTATCTGAAAAGTTCATGTCTTAGAAAAAGTATTATTTTAATGTTTTAGAGCTCCTCGAGGGATAAATTCACGCTTTTGTAGCAAAACTCAGTGACAGATGTTTCTGTTGGTTTCCGGCCGCCATGTTGGTGCCCATACGGATAGGCACTAGCATGACGTCTCCATACAAATATCTATAAATTTGGGTAAAAAAGTTTCTCCGCATATCTTGCATAAGAAAAATTGCTGTGACAAGAATCTTGGCGAGAGTCTTTGCATATTTACTTTCTTTCATTTCCCAGATTCTGGACTTAATCTATTAAACGGTTTTGATTTTTATTTTGATCTATTTTGAATGGCGTGACACTGAAAACCAGCAATTGTAGCCTTATTTTGCGCATTTCAGAGGCAAAAATAAGAGCGAATGTATGGACTGTCCACCGGGACAAAAAAAATGTGTCTGTTGTAGAGAGGAGTTTACTGTGGAGGGGTGACCGTTAGTGGAGGTTCAACTGTATAGTTTATATAGGTTTAAAAAAGAACCGGTAACAGGAGTGAATATGCACGTAAATTCTCAACACGTACCCATTTAAGACTATTGCCTCCTAGGCCTTCTTTTTCCACCCCAGTCATGTCCCTGGTGCATTTCTATACCAAAACCCTGGAGCAATATACCTGTATTTTAAAGTTCAACAGGAAGGGTGGGTTTTTTTATTAACGGTAATAAAGTCGAAACTTTCTACAACGGCCACCTTGGGGACAGAGGAAAGTCGCCGTTATGGAGCGGTATCAGTAGGGGTGAAATATGACACCGATATTTTCCTGGGTTTCAACATTTTTATCTTAAAAAAGGCTTAGTGTAACATGTAAATTCGTAACACAATCAAAATATATCAATAGGACAGAAACCAAACAGATATAGAGACCAAAGATCTGCGGCATGGATCAAGTTTCGTGACCATGTCCAATAAAAAATGGGGTTTTGTGGACAGCGTTCATCAGTCGTTGATTAACTGGCCGTTGTGAAGAGGTTTTTTTGGCACTTGGGACGTGTTTTAGTGGCTGTTACTGTTGTGGAGAGGTGGCCGTTGTAGAGAGATTAGAATAAGAGTGACCGTCCGCCGGAATGAAAAAAGTGGCCGTTGCAGAGAGGTGGTCCTTTGTGGAGAAGTGGCTGTGCAGGTTCGACTGTAGTTTCCATTTTTTCACGCAGACATAGAGAAAACACCCTCCCTACACGAGGCGAGCAAGGAGCAGTTTGGATTCCCTGTCCACGCCCCCCGGGGCGGGGGAGCTCGTCGTACCTTATAGGGGTTAAAAATGAAGTTTTAGTAGCCCTCAGGGTGTTCAGCCTCAAAAGGTCCAAAGCGGGAGCTTTTGCGATGCCTTTTAAGGTATTGAGCCGAAAAAAATATGACGCGGGGAGATAATGCGTTATGTAAGAATTGGTATCTTTTCGAGGAGAAGAAACAGGATCTTGGTACCTCTTAGGGGATCAAAATTTTTGAGAAGCACCCGCGTCCTTCTTATATGGGTGTCCCCCTCCCCTCGAGGTCCGTCGCCATCTTCACTCACTTTGCAAAACGTCAGATATCGACATATCTGGTACAGTGGCCAATTGTCACGCAATCCACATTTGCCTAATTTTCCGAACCGGAACCACCAAACAAAGTTAAGTACTTACTCAACTAACGTCATGACAGTTATTCGGACTGGCCAACAGAACGGCGAAGTCTTGGAATTTTAAAAGAGAGCAAAGTCTGGAAACTTTGTAAGAAAGAAATCTGGACAGCGTAGTGCGATTGACGAAGAAGCCTTTGTAGTTTTCTGTCTTGTTGCTTACGTTTTGCAATTGGCGGACGCCTGTTGGAACACTCCAAGAAAAATGATGTCACAGTATGTGTTTTATTCAGAGATATGTGCCATATTAAGTGATAGGAAACGAACGATTCATCTATAAATCTGGTGGTAACAGACAGGGGCAATTGTATCCATAAGAATTGCAAGCACACGGGTAAGAAATACAAAGGTTGAATATAATCATCTTGCTTATTCCACAAGTACAACGTTTCGACAGTTGATCATGAAGTTTCGTCAACTGCTCGCGCTTTGTTATCGGCATTACCTGGTCTCAGACCAGTATTTCAAGAAATGCTGCGATGAGACGGTTATTTTTAAAGTAGAGTGTACCTGTTTGCATGAAATGGTTGTGTTCGAATATTTACACCAAACATGATGGATGCAATTGTAACCGATTGTTTACTCAAACTTCACGTTTCAAAATGCACTTGAAGTCAAGTTTGGCTGTGGCCATGGGTGTTCCACAAAAGTTAAAACCGCCGATATTGAACGAATAATGTGTGCTACAGTTGTATCCTTCAAAAAGAAACATACAGTAGGCGGAAGGAAAATCAGTTTCGGGCGATATGCGCGTGCCGGTGATCGAAATAAATTTGCATTACATTACAATGTACCAAAAGCAGCGTCTATTTTGATTTAACTGCAAATGTTTGCAAAAGTTAATCATGTGGTCAATCTAAAAGGGAAAAAAAACATTAGAAGTATCCTTATTGTCGAAAAAGGTTTCCATTCGCTTATTTTTGTTCTTGATGAAGGTAGCTGGCCAAGTTCCATGTTGGTTTCACGAATGACGAATTTACAAAAATGTACCACACATTTATGTCTCTCGAGGGGTTAGTTTTTTCGGGCCGCCAAAGAGACTTTCACACAACATAATATAGAGTATGGGCTTTCAGAAAAGTTTAGTTTCGACTTCAAATTCAATGTACCAATGGACTTTTGATGGTATTGAAATTAGCTAACATTAGCCATTTCGCTTATGAGCTTCTATGAAGGTACTTGTATCGGCCTAAAATATTATTAAACTTGGAGGTTTTGCTAATCAAATTAAAGCTTTAGAAACAACAAGACATGCACTATGAGCTACCCAAAGTATATTGATAGATGTCATTGCGTTGATCTGTACGAGCGAAAAGAAAATATACAATTTTCGGCCATTTTCGGCGGCGTCAGGCAGCTAAAATGGCGATTTTCAAACTTTCCTCGATTTCAAAAAAACTAAAGCGCTTCCGGACCTTTGAATGGTATTTTCGAAAACAACTCACTACAGAGGTTATTTGGGCAAAATATGAAGAATCGAAAATTTCGCGACTGTCATCTCATTCTCGGTATTTACAGGAACTGGCTCTTAAATAACTAAATCATGCCACTTCTTTTCATAAAGTTAACCTGAAAGCAATGATATTCATAGTTACCTTCATTCCTGGTACTCTCAAAGTTGGGCAGTACGGTGTCACGTGAAGTAGCGCAAAGTTCGCATTTCCAAGGAATGTCTTTGCCAGTTTGGACTGCGTTCCGATAGACGTCTCGAGCTACTCCGCTGTTGCACTTCCTATGCTGCCATTTATTACAGCCATCGCACAGAAGGGCTTCTTGAAGGGAGTTAACGAATTTTTTGCATGCGATACACAGATGTGACATTTTCCTTTTTATGAAATAATTTCTGATAGCGTTTGTTGGAGGTTTACGAGAACGATAACTGCGAATCTTTTTTTTTTTGGGGGGGGGGGGGCTTTTTATAGGTGGACCCTTACTCGAGAAGGATCGAATTCCTGGTCTTCTAATTGGTTAATGCTAATGTTGTTTACGTCTTTTGTTAAAATAAACTGATTTATTCTGTTAAAAAAAAAAAACAAAGAGAAAAAAATCACACCTACCTTGCGCGGGACACTAATTAGCTCTCACTGTCAAGATAGTCACAAGTATAAACAATAGAAGACTAATAACAATACGGAAAAAAAAGTCACACTTTAATACCTTACCCGAGCCGCTAATAAACTATCTAAATTATAAACTGTCTTTTACAATTTGCAGATCGATCGGCTTGTCCTGATCACGAGCGCATCAGAAAAAATTACACTTATTGTTAAGAAAATCGGCTTGCGGCGAATGTGTGACAGTATAAGCTAATAACAAAGCAAAAAAAAATTACGCGTACCTTACGCGGGTCACTGTTAAAGTGGTATTGTTGAGAAAATGAAACTGTTTTAACTAAGCGGACTAGAACTAGATCTTAGTCTGCGCGCTGTTTTCTTGTCCGCTTCGGAGAAAATTAATTCGATAACACACATATACCATTGAGTTAAAGTAAACTTTATTCTTCTGTTCTATTTTAAAAGTAAGCTTCGATGTAGGTGCAACATCTCAGATCGTGTAGGCGAATCGAGTTCAGTGTAGGCGAAACATCTCAGAACGTGTAGGCGAATCGTCTTAAGTGTAGGCGAATCGACTTGTAGGCGAATCATCCTGTAAGCGAAACGACCGGCCTCCATTTTCGGACATTGTTTATTGGTTGCCCTAGTTAGTTGTGGTTGCCGTTAGTTGGTGGCGTGATCCAGGCGACCGTTAAAGTTTAGTTTAGTAGCGTTGTTTGAACATTGAGCTCCTTTAGGATGGCAGCGGCTGATCGGAGTTATTGCGAAGTCCAGTTGGATGTAGAAGAAAGTTATTGTGGAGAATTCCATGTGGAACAGGACGTCGTGCAGAATTCGACGACTCCGAACGAAAATGGTTGCTATTCCTTCGGTCAAGAATCACCAGCTTTGTTTATGTCAGCTCTCCAGGAATTGGGCAACAGAATTTTGAGTACCAGTGAAGACATGGAGCGACGAATGGCCGACAGATTTCAAGAACAAATCGACCGGCTCGACGAAAAAATATGGCGGCTAGATAATGCGGCTCGCGCGGGACCTGGCGGCGAACCGGAAGACGATTTGCGTGGTCGAGAACCGGAAGTTCTTCTAGGAACTGCACGAGAACCAGAAATTGGCCGTAGGAACGTGGAAAACCGCCCTCTCGCGGCAAAACCACTAATTACGCCTTCGCCGTATGATGGAAAGACGTCTTAGGACGACTATCAAGTTCAATTCGAACTGATTGCAGAATTAAATGGCTGGAATACGTCTACAATGGCCATTTACCTCGCCGCGAGTTTGTCAGGGTGTGCACAGGCCGTGCTGGCTGATTTGGACGCAAACTCGAGAAGAAATTATCAGGTCCTCAGGGAAGCGTTGTCGCTGCGGTTCGGTAACGGTGGAAAGATGGAAGTGTTTAGATCACAACTGAAAAGCGGCACTAGAGGAAAGGACGAATCACTTCCAGACCTAGCACAGGCGATCCAGCGACTCGTAAGGCAAGCATATCCGGAAGCACCCCTATCTGTGCGGGAAGTTCTAGAAAGGGACTACTTTGTCGATGCAATAGCGATACGGATATCCGCTGGAAAATACTTCAAACTAGACCAGGAACGATACAAGAAGTCCTCGCCATAGCCACCGAGGTGGAGGCATTTCAGATATCTGAACGTCAACGTCCCAGACCAGGCCGACTGACTGCGAATATGGTGGGCGCACAAGTTTCAGACAAACAACGTGATTTCCTCGATTCATCCATCAGCAAGATATTGTCCGAAATGAAGAAAGATCGAGAAGAGCAGAGGCGTCTAATGGAGGATTTCATGAAGAAAATTGAACGTCCTGCTCGTAGCGTCCTACCTGGAATGGAGCACGCTAGCTCGTGGGGCCCAAGAAATGTCGGTGGAGGAAATTGCTGGAACTGCGGCAAGCCTGGACATTTTTCGCGTAATTGCCCAAATTTCTGTTACAACCAGGGAAACGAGGGCGGACCGAACCAAAGAGCCTAAGTTCGGTCCCGCGTCGTTATCAACGGCCCCTGTATCCAAGAGCTGGTACTCTGCGTGGAAATGAAGATCAGCTAGGACTGTACATCTCCAGTAAGGTAGAGGGAGTGGACGTCAAGTTTCTGGTGGATACGGGTTCGTATATAACGATTTTGAGCCCAGCAGTACTGGAGAAGATCAGTGCACCGAGGCGACCAGTGCTTGAGAAAGTCGAGAACCGTATGATTTTAGCCGATGGCAGTGCAAAACCGTTTTGCGGCAAGGGGACATTCGAATTGGAAGTAGAAGGCAAGCGGGCTCTGCAGGAGGTGTGGATTGCAGACATAGAGCTGGAAGGGATTTTGGGTATGGATTTTGTGCGCCGGTATGGTTGTCAGATCATTACAGCTCCTGGAGGCCAGCTGGAACTATTCATCCCCGAGTTGATAAGTGTAAGTGGAACTGAAGCAAAACCGGCAGAAGAGAGGGAGCCTAGCAATTATCAATGCTTAAGGGTGGTAGTCGAGGATACAGTGTTAGCCCCAGCAAATAGTGAAATGATAGCAGCCGCAAAGGTTCTAGACAAGTGTAATGGAGGTCTGGCAATTCTGGAACCTACATTGGATTTTGTTCAGCACAGCAAACTCTTGGTAGGCAGATCGCTTGTCAAAATGGATGGTCCAATCCCTATTCGTCTTTTCAACCCTACGTCATATCCAAGGCGGGTCTACAAAAACACCCTGGCAGCGCTTTGCGAACCAGTAGATAGCAATGAGGTAGATGGAGAACCGTGGTTCAGGAACGCTCAGAAGGCAGAGACTGAGGTACGAGTTGCTCGAGGATGTCAACCAAAAGAATGCGCAAACCAAGAGCAAGATCAGCAGCGATCTCTGCCCGTAGAGCTGGAGGAATTGCTGCATAGAAGTATGGATGGCTTGAATGATGAACAAATCGGAGTGTTGACTGACTTGCTCAACGAATATCAAGATGTGTTTGCTACCTCTACAAACCCTTTCGGTCGCACCAGCATAACCCTGCACAAGATTATCACAGGGGAGTCGAAACCTATCAAGCAAGCACCGAGGCGACTTCCCTTAAAATTGAAAGAGAAAGCGGAGGAAGAAGTAGAGAAGATGTTGGCCAAAGGTATTATTGAGCCGTCATCGAGTCCATGGTCTTCTCCCGTAGTCCTGGTGAAGAAGAAAGATGGAGCGATACGCTTTTGCATAGATTACCGAAAGGTGAACGGGGTTACTGTTAAAGACTCTTATCCACTTCCGAGGATCGAAGATTGTTTGGATGCGCTGTCCGGGTCGCAGTGGTTTTGTACATTGGATTTAGCTAGTGGTTATTGGCAGGTAGAGATGGCAGAAAAGGACAAGGAGAAGGCAGCATTTTCCACAGGTTCTGGCCTGCATCAGTTCAATGTGATGCCCTTTGGTCTTTGCAATGCTCCGGCCACATTCGAGAGGTTGATGGAGAGGGTTCTCATGGGCTTACCTCGGCAAATACTGCTGATTTTCCTGGACGATGTCATTATGCACGCTAAGTCATTTGAAGAGGTCGTGAGGCGCCTACGACTCGTTTTTGAACGGCTACGATCTGCTAACCTAAAGCTCAGCCCAAAGAAATGTGTTTTGTTCCAGAGGAAAGTTACCTTTTTCGGGCCATGTCGTAGGTGGAGATGGAGTGAGTACTGACCCAAGTAAGACAAAAGCTGTCAGTGCCTGGCCAGTTCCACGCTCAGTCGCGGACGTTAGGAGTTTTCTTGGCCTCACGTCCTATTATCGCCGTTTCATCTATGAATATGCCCACATTGCTAAGCCACTACACGAGTTGACTGAGAGTGGAAAGGAATTCTCATGGACGGAGGCCTTGTGATAAGGCTTTCTGCACTTTAAAGGAGAATCTTGCCTCAGCTCCAGTCCTGGCATACCCAGCCCTTGATAACACGTTTATCTTGAATACTGACGCAAGTGGGGTGGCAATCGGAGCTGTCCTTTCACAAGTTCAAAATGGCACTGAAAAAGTGATTGCATTCTTCAGCAGAGAAAAAGAAAAGAAAAGCGGAAAGAAATTATTTTGTCACACGGCGTGAATTACTTGCTGTGGTAGATGGGATACGCCATTTCCACCATTACTTGTACGGAAGAAAATTCACTGTCCGAACTGATCATGGAGCTTTGCAGTGGCTGATGAGCTTCAAAGATTTGGAAGGACAAATGACACGATGGTTAGAAATCCTGGGTACTTATGACTATGAAGTAGTATACCGTCCGGGAGCCAAGCATGGGAATGCAGATGCATTGTCGAGGAAACCATGCGGTCGTTGTGAGTGTGGATTTTACGACAGAATCGAGGCAAGGCGCGAGCCCGATGATGGCTCGTTCTGTGGTGCAGGTACAAGGAATGGAAGTCGGGAACGTAATTTAGGAGCAGGTTCCTCTCAAGAAATGGAACTATGGATTGATGGAATAACGAGAGAGGAACTACAAAATGAGCAACGATGCGACCCCATTTTATCACCTGTAATAAGCTGGCTGGAATCTGGACAGGGGCGACCTAAGTGGGAGCAAATTTTTTCTCTTTCTCCAGAGCTTAAGGGCTATTGGGCACAGTTTGAGAGACGTATCCTGAAGGAAGGGATTCTGTACTGCAAGTGGGAGGCCGCAAGTCTCCGGCAAGAGGGAAGCTTAAAATTGGTCATTCCTAAGAGTCTTCAAGAGAGTGTTGTTGTCAAGTGTTGTTGTCTCCGCATGACTCAGTGACAGCTGGTCATCTGGGAGTGAAGAAGACCCTGCAGCGTGTCAAGCAGCGGTACTACTGGTGTGGAAGTAGCCGTGATGTAAAGGCGTGGTGACGAAACTGCTTTAAGTGCTCATCTCGAAGAAAGCCGCAGAAAAAGTTTCAAGTTCCACTACAAGTTTACAATGTGGGGGCACCCCTTGAGAGGCTCGCCATTGATGTATTAGGCCCTCTGCCGGAAACAGACCAGGGAAATCGGTACATTTTGGTGGTTATCGATTACTTCTCGAAATCGGTGGAGGCACTTGCCATGCCTGAACAATCCGCAGCAACTGTGGCACATCTCTTGGTCACTGAGGTTATTTTCAGGTTTGGTGTTTCCCTTGCAAATTCACACTGACCAAGGACGTAACTTCGAATCGGTGCTGTTTAAGGAAGTTTGCAGGCTTCTGGATATCGAAAAGACTCGGACAACACCCTTGCACCCACAATCAGACGGGATGGTGGAACGACTAAATCGTACGTTGGAGGCTATGTTATCCAATTTTGTCCAAGAAAACCAGCGGAACTGGGATCAGTTACTACCTCTTTTGGCCATGGCTTATCGGTCTGCGATACATGCAAGCACTGGCTGTACACCAAACGAGCTAATGTTTGGACGCGATGTCAGGCTACCTGTAGATCTTATGTTCGGTTCTCCTCCGGTTCTAGTCACACCACCAGATTCCACCGACTTTGCCTGGAACCTGAGGGAACAGGTCAGAAAAATACACCAGCTTGCCCGTGACAATTTGGACGTTGCGAGCCGACGACAGAAGCGATTATATGACCAGAGATCTCGAGCAAATTCTTGTCAGAAGGGAGAGAAGGTGTGGTTGTACAATCCTCAGAGCAAGAATGGCAGAAACCCCAAGCTGCAAACTCCATGGGAGGGTCCCGGGGAAGTTACCAAACAAGTTACGGACGTAGTTTATCGAATCCAGAGGACCCCCAAGGGGAAGCCCAAGTTTGTACACCATGACCGCCTGAAACCATTTCACGAAAGGCACATGTTGAGCCAATGAATTTGGAAGTTGGACCCGGGAATGCTATTTGTCAAGAGTTACCATTTCAGTCTGATCAAGACATTTGGAACGGTTCATAGTTACATTTAAGTTCCATTTAAGTTTAAATAAAACATTTCCAACAGTTCAAAATTACATTAGAGTTTTCGGGAAAGATGTTTTTCAAGTTAATGCTTTCTCCTTTGTCGTTGTTTTTTTTTTGATTATGTAAAATACCGTTGTCGGCTTTAGGATGACCCTTGATGCGAGGACGCATCTCTTTTATTGGAGGGGGGAAATGTAATGAAACTGATATAGTGATTGCACGAGCTATGATGCGCGTGCTAAGATGTATAACGGTTGTTTTTGAATGTATACTCGCACGAGTTCTAAGACTAAGAGACGGTTATATGGCGAGTACGGGATGCGCAATGTACTCGTAATACAGGGTAAATAAGGGACTCACGTTAGTAGACTTGCCATGTACGAGTAAGCTAAACGTTGAGAGTCGAGTAATTAAACCGTTGGCTGTTGGACTCCTTGACTGGAAGTTGTTGTCGCCCGCGCGCGTTACAATATTATAGGAACTTAAATTTCGAAATAAAAATGAGGGGTCCCCATGTTCGTTTAGGAGCAACAGCAACTTGTTCATACCCAATAAATCCTTATAATAGCACCATGATGGTAGTCACGATTGCTTGCCAAATTCACGTTTCCGACGAGAATTGGTCCATATTTATTTTACACAGAGAGATTTATTACTCAGTTCAAAACAACAGAAAAAAATGATAGGTCACCATACTCGTTTGCGGGAAAATGACGATTTACCTCTATGGCGAGGTCCAGCCGTAAAGAAAAAGCCCCCATTTTTTAATGCGCGCGCGCTAAGCACGCGTTAAATTATGCGTAGTACTGTAGGGATGCGTAATGCAATACTGGGGAATGACCTTAATGTTTATGTTATTATCTGCAAGGTGGGAGGACGATGCGGCTCTTGTAATGTGGTCTTTAAACTTGGATGTATCAATCCCTGCAGAGGATAACACTGACTTGCACCATCTGGAGATCGTGTCCTTCCTGACGGGGCCATGTGGCTTTACATAACTTAGAAGCAATTGCTTGCTGTCCTTTCTAAAGGGGGTCGTTCTTTTTAGATACTCTTGCAGATGGGAGATAATACACAACTTCTTATCCTTTGGATAAGCAAAAAAGAAAGGGGTGGAATATGGGTCCCTATAGAGTTTGTTTCACTTTGTCTGTAATCTGGAAAATGCATTTGTCAATTGTCAGCTCCATGTTGTCAGTACTTAAGTACTTGATTGTCTGACATCTTTGTCCACTTAGGAGGCTCAGAAGAAATGTCAGCTTTAATGTGAGTACCTTTAAGCTGAGTTCTGGGGCTGCAGATCTTCCACGAAAATAATTAAATACAATATTCAAGTCCCAGATCGATTTGTATCGAGGTAGCGCAGAACGAAGCTCGAGCATTCCTTTCATAAACCGTCGAACAGTAAGTAATTGTCCAGATGGAATAGAGGAATTGATGTTGAGTTGTAAAATTGGTGACAACATGCTTCTAGGCGTATTGATAGCGCTGTAAGATTAGCTCTTCTCGTACAGCATAGACAAAAAATCCAAGGTAAGGGGTAGGGGTGGTGACAAGACATCGCAGTGTTTTTGTTTACAAAATTCCAGCCACTTCTGGAGGTAGGTCTGATGTTGTCACGTCCCTTCCCGCCAGGATGCAACAATCACGGCAATAGATCTGGATGTGAAGCCTAGACCCTCGAGTTGTTGCCTGATAGTAGACAGATGAGGAGACTCATTTTTCTGTGCAGTGGATGGTTTGCCTCTGGAAATGTAGGAAGACTCAGAAGATTCTTGGATGGTGGAAGGGTGATTGGTGGAAGAAAAAGAAGGGACGTCATAATTGGGTACCATGGTTGTGTTGGCCACATTGGAACTCTCATTATCCCTGCTGCTTTGTCCTGGATGATTTTTTGAAGCACTCGTAGAACGCAACTAAAAGGGGGAAAACAATAAAAGTGTTTATCAGACCATGAGAAAGTAAATCCATCAATGTAAGATGCATCTGGGTCTGGTTTGAAAGAGCAGTATATAGGAAATTGTCTGTTAAGCCGGGATGCAAATAGATCAATCTCTGGTTTGAAATTAAGTGCATCCAGTACTTTGCCCAGTAGTGTGGGGGCAATCATCCATTCAGCATCCTCAGAGTAAAAATCTCTGGATTCTTTGTCAGCTCTACAATTAGAGGAGCCTGGGATATGGGCAGCAGTGAGCCGTATTATATTATGTGACATACAGAATTCCCAAATTTGAACTGCAATTGAGTTACATTTATTGCTGTGACGTGCCCATATTATTAATGACAGAAACCGCGGTGGTGTTGTCAATCATAATTTTCAAATGCTTTCCTGAAAGTGAACTTTGAAAATATTTTAAAGCAAAAAGGGCTGCCAAAAGCTCAAGGCAGGTGATGTGATTTTCACCCTCAGAAGGTGACCATCGTCCTCCTGTTGAAGTGTCATTCATGACAGCACCCCAAGCCATAAGGGAGGCATCCGAACACAGTGTAATATCTACTGGGAGATGGCAAATGTCATTAAAACTATCATCCAGATTATGTAACCACCACTTCATATCAGCAACTCCCTTCTTAGAGACAGACATCAGGGAATCAAAATCGCCTTTTGATTGTTTAAGTGCCCTAATCTTGTCCATTTCAAGGTATCTATAATAAAGTGCACCATATTTCACACCCGGGAAACTTGAAATTAGATAACCAATAATTCTTGCAATGCCTCGGACCTTGACTGAATGAGAGTTATGTATGGCAGAGAGCAAGACCTCTTTTGTCTTACGTATCTCATCTTCAGTAACTCTGTCTATCATTTTGATGGAGTCAATGACAAAGCCTAGGAAACTAATTTTCTGTTTTGGTATGAGAACAGACTTTTCTGGATGGACGACAAGTCCAAGATCATCTAACATCTTGATAGAGTCATTAACATTAATTACACATCTCTGATATGTGTTGCCCTGTAGTTAGAAATCATCAATATATCCACTGATAATGGGGTTTAAAGCCTTATTTTCGGAAGTGGTGGCTTCATCATTTTTGTGAATTTACGAGGGCAAGTAGATAAGCCATTAGGGAACACTGCAATCCATGATATGTGAACTTAAGATACTTCTGAAAATCTAGGTGAAATGAATTCACTAGGCTCGTGGTTACATGAGACAATAACCCCTTTGTCTAGGAGACTTTTAATTTCTTTGTCAACTAAACTATGTGATTTCTAGGTATAGAGTTAGGAGGATGTGACACCTGAGAAGGTGGATCAGAAAGAAATTCTATGCAATCTCCAGAAATAATTTGGAGAACACTAACATCAGATGTTAACCTCTCGCGTTTATGACAAAAGGAAGACAACTGTCCTCCTTTAAAGGAATTGACCTTAACTCTAAAATTAGGGATGAGGTGAGAAACCACGAAAGGGGAGAACTCATTTACCTTGGATTTGACGTTATTCAATTCTTGGTAAATTTCTACTTGTGTTGGAAACGGTTTTGCTGTTGGTTTGACTTGGGGGGATATGAATTCCCCCCTCTGTTCACCAAAAAAGGTTTACTTTGATTTCCATGGAAGTGGTTTCCTCTGAATCGGTTTGCTACCGTGGCTCTTTGATTTGTTTGGTCCCTTCCTGTTCTCAGGAGTTATGGAACTCATTAACTTATTAGTTGTCTTAAGCTCCTGTAGTGTTTTGGGAAGATCCTCACCAAATAAGAACTTTACCGGCTTGAGAGTTCTTGAACAAACCTGTTTGAACTCTTGGTTGAGGTAAGGTCGTATTGCATATCTTCGTTAAAAGAAAGTTCCTTGTGCACATGACCAATCAAGGCAACAGAATCAGTCAGCCTGGGAATAAGGGTTTTATAGTCTGGGGACGTCTTCTCCCTATGACTAAGTAGATCATTCACAGTGACAGTAAAGGCACTAGACACCTTACCTAAAGTGTCCTATAACACTGATGTTCTGTTGTCTGACCTCTTAGAGTTTGCATTAAGTTTGGTCCAAATCTCTGAGTTAACTTTAGACACAAACAATTCATTGCAATTACTTGGTACTTTGTACTTCTGTAGTATCTCTTTACGTTTTTCAACAGTATATTCAGTCTGAAACTTGTCGTTAGCAAGTTTCGAGAGTTTCTCAGACACCAGCGGTCCTGTATCGTCGGATGAGCTTAATGAAGTGGTAATTTGGGACAATAAGTCATCATTCCTCACCTTCTGAACAGAAATAATGTTGGCTGTCATCGCCCTATAAACTAAGCGTATCATCATCTGGAGTCTTCGTGTTTGCTTCCTGTGAAGTAGAATCGCTCTCTTCTTCTGTGGCGCTATCTGTAACTTCTTTTGAAGTAGACGTAAGTGCTTTCTCTGAAGCATTGACCGAACGACTTGATTTGCTTACATCACGCTTTGCTCTTTTGAAAATTGAATCCGTTTCAGTTGACTTATACGTTTTTTCTCTCCTAGGTCGCCAAGCATAGAATTTGAGGAGGTTAGGTTCTCCTGCATAGCACTTAAAACCGATAGAAGACTTTTGGAGACATTGCCCTTCTCATCTAGATTAGCAGGATCCGTTGGGATGTTCTGCTCAGTGTCATTATCGTCGCCCGTGGCGGCCATATTTTCCTGAATGAAAATGGCGGGAAAAAACGAATAACTGCAATTGAGGGCTAAATTTCTACTTAGCTCTTCTAGGAAATGTGACGTTATACAATATCCCAATGAGTGGGTGATTTGCTGTTTCGTATCGATCGTGTTCAGAGGGAATTTGGATGATAAATTTCAGATAACGCAGACAGACAGCCTTCCCTTGACACAAGGTCTACACAACTGACTTGACGCATGCGCTACACACTCTCGCGTACCACTCCGTAACGACCTGGCTGATGACGAATTAGAACTATCCAATTTATTTTAAATTTGGACAGCTGGCAAAAATTAGTAAACTGAATAGATCATTCTGTTGGCAATATTGGATTTTGATGCAGCTATATAATTAGTATATGACTTTGACAATCTTCGTGGACTATAACAGTTAAACACGCGACACTTACGACACAGACCTCTTTGAATTAATTTCCTGTTTCCAAGCACGCCAGGTAATGAAAATCTTTAGCTCCTGAAATCTTGTTACTACCCATCGCTTCGTGGTTCTTTATCCTTAACAATGCAAGCTTGGTTGACAAATTTTCGCAACAACTAGTAAATCTTTGCTTTTGTGCATAATAATTCCAAACAAAATGGTACATGTTCATCATTTGATTATAATTCAGTCAATATAATATTTTGAACTTTCTTTCTAATTGCTGCCGCAGTGAGTGAGCCTGAAGCGAGCGAGCGAACGAACGAGGCAGCTCTCTAATCGGGAAAAGGTCACATTATAGGGGCCTTGAACGCGTTTTTGCGAAACGCAACGAATTGTGGTATCGGTAATAACAAAGGCGCAAGCAATCCACCGTAGGAAAAAAGATGGCGCCTGTACATTTTACCACAGTGCCTTGCGAACCTAACACAGCCTACAAGGCACAAAGAAAGCCAAATTTTTACAATGTTTGTCCCTGTACTAAGGACATTGAGTAGCCTAGGTTTGAGGATTTTATAACTTTTCTGTACGCTTTTATGAACGTTATTAATGTTTTCGTGCGCTAAGAACTGTGGGTAAATGTACCAGTCGCCATCTTTTTTCCTACGGAGGATTGTGGTTACGCGCGAATAGCAGAATTCAGATGCGCAGTCTGATCTTGTGCTCTCTCTCTCTTGCATCGTTGGTCGCAATGTACGAAGGTGAGTGACAGTTTTCTGCTGTGTATATTGCTATTTTTGACGCTTCTTTTATCGTTCCTGTTTTCCTTTACAAACTTTTCTTTGTAAACTTAAGTCTTTTCTGTATTAGGCAGCTCTCTATTAGATGCGCAGTTTCCATGTGCTCTCTTCGAGCGATGAAAATAAAGATGAAAGCTATCCGGTCAGTGTAAAACGCAGACTGCAGATTGCAGACCGGAGGTAAAATGCAGACTGAGGGTAAAATGCAGACTGCAGACTGCAGACCAGGGGTAAAATGCACACTGAGGGTAAAATAAAATAATAATAAAAAAATCACGAGGATCAAATCTGGATCAAATGAAGACTTGGGAATGTTCGTACGCGTACCCGTAATTTTTTTTTCCAAAATCCCGAAAACTTAAACCGAAAGGCGTTTCCTAGCCTTAGTCAAACATTATATTATCAACCTCGAGTTCTTGAACTCCCCCAGTTTCCCACAAGGGCCCGAACTAATCGTAATTCTATGCATCTTACCTTTGTTTACGTATCGGCCATTTTGAATTTTGTTTAGGCGATTAGGTCTGGGACCGACCAACTCTTGCAGCGCATTCCTTTCATCCTGTTTTCATCGACAAAGTCTGAATAACGTTCAAACCACCGCGTGTCTTAGCTGCTTCAAATGTCCTTGGAATTGTTCGGAACACAAGGCAAGCAAAACACGACAGCACAACAATAGGGCAAGCTAAACTTGTAGGTGTCGAGCCTAGTTTGTGAAAGACATTCAATCTTTGTACTCGACTTTAATATATCAAGAGGTTTGTGAATTGGTATTTGCTGAAAGGTGACAGTCGGCTATCCAAACACGAGAATTTATAACATTTCGGCATTCTCAAATAATCGTTAGTATGACCATTTTGATAAAAGAGATGCTAAAACACGACGTGTACAAAATTCAACTTCATTTTGTACGAACACTCTTTATTTTATCTTTATGACTCGTTTTTGAGTTATTTTTTTGTAAAAAAAATACCTCTTAGTCGGCGCGTCGGGTATGTTATGGACGGGTCAATGGGTGAGTGAGTGAGTGAGTGAGTGAGTGAGTGAGAGATGTATGTATGTCACACCAATCAGATTGGATCTACTATGAACAGCCAATCAAATTTCTTGTTGTAAAGGTAAATGGTACGTGAGAAACACAAGGTATGTATAAACACAAGGACTTTGGTAATTGAAAAATAAAGAGTGACGTGTATGTTGCCGGTTTGTGATTTTTAGTCCGGTTTGGAGGGGAGTGTGACAGTTACATACGTACATTGGGCTGTTTTAGAGTACATAATTTTCAGTGTAATGGTGGCTAGTTATGAACGAGATGAGTCTTGAGTTTTGAAGCAGTTCATGAGTAGTAG
This sequence comes from Orbicella faveolata, assembly GCF_042242905.1. Taxonomy (NCBI): domain Eukaryota; kingdom Metazoa; phylum Cnidaria; class Anthozoa; order Scleractinia; family Merulinidae; genus Orbicella; species Orbicella faveolata. Next base: position 12,155,537 of record NW_028301554.1, read on the forward strand.
GCAAATGGCACGAGATATTTTTATTTTTAATTACAAAGGGTAACTTGATACTTTTGTTTTTCACAAGGAGTTAATTCAATTAGAGGTCACGAATCGTCGGTTCTAGTTCTTAGGACATGTTTTAGAGGAGACGAGACTATTTAGATTTGAAGCAGTTCTAACGTTTACAATAGTAAGTGCAGGTAACGATTGTTTTGTTCTTATTGCATGCAAATATGACGAGATATTTTTATTTTTTAGTTACAAGGGTGATTTGACACTCTTGTTTTTCACAAAGTAGTAAATTCAATTAGAGCTGACGAATCGTCGCCACTTGTTCCCACGAGATGTTTGCTATTTTTAGTTACAAATGGTAACTCGACACTTTTGTTTTTCATATGGGAGTAAATTCAACAAGAAGATCTGTTAGATCTTAAAACCGCGCTTTTAAAATTTAACTATTTTCTTAGCACTACAGTTGCAACGCAGTGTACATTCGAAAGTAATCCTTGATGATTCATTGATTACTGTAGACATCACATCACTTGATAAACACAGACTGTACTATTGCACCATCAGTCGTAGCCGTTGCGAAATTTCCGATGACGTAATAGTGTTAATCTGGAACTTTCTTTGGGATATGTATGGGCATGAAGATACGAACACTATTAACAACAGCTTTCTTTCTTAAAAGTCAAGTTTAAATTTAATATTTTCCTTGAGTAAAGGGCTAGCAAAGAAGTCACACGAATCACATAATTCAAGAATTGCGTTATCGACGGCTATCTTTAGTACGGTGGTTATTTCCCTACCAATGACGTAATCATTGCATGTCCTGACATGTTCTTTGCTTGGCTTGCAAATATTTCATTTTCCTTCCGATCTATGAACTCGCTGCGATGAAAGAGCCAAAGAATTTACTTCATTTGCCTAAAACCACAAGAAATACTCGCAAACTTGCAAATAAATTAATGACCGTCGCTTCTGGCGAAATAAACTTCCAAAGTAAACACGATCTTATTAGTCACGTAGCGAAAGTGAAAGCTGCAACGTTAACGCATTCCATGGCTGACGTAATACCTTTTTTTAGCGTATTTATTAATCCCTTTGAATCCAACGCTTCGATAAAACCAAAAGAAAATATATTTTACCCACAACAAAGGAAACAATATCCGTAAAATTATCCGTGTATTAATGTTTTAACAGCTTCTGGCGGAAAAAACATCACACGTTGCGTGACTCGGAATTTGACCGAGCGGAGGTCTGCGTCTGGTCGCCGACAAAAAACAAGAAGATCGCTTAGATCTTATAACCGCGCTTTTAAAATTTAACTGTTTGCTTAGCACTACCGTCGGAACGCAGTGCACATTCCAAAGCAGTTATTAATGATTCTTTTCTTACTGTAGACATCACATCACTTGATCAACACAAACTGTATTATTGCACCATCAGTGGTAGCCATTGACAAATCTCCGATGACGTAATGGTCTTAATCTTTGTAGAACTTTCTTCGGGATATGTATGGGCATGAGCGATATGAATGACACGTTAATAACACTATTAACAACAGCTTTCTTTCTTAAAAGTCATGATTAAATTTAATTGGTGTTTTCCACGAGTAAAGGGCTAGCAAAGTAGTCACACAAGTCATATAATTTAATAATAAAACTCTATCCCGACCGATGTATCGATTTTGGTCACTTCAGTGACCACAGATTGAAAACGTGACAGAAAATTGGCGTTACTTTCGATGATCTCATCATTAGCCAATTATAGGCCATCTTTCAGCTCTTTTCGTCATATCCCCCCTTCGGGAGAATTTTGTCAAGTTAGCTAATTTAGTATGCAAGCCAACGTAATGGCGGTCACCGTCGACGAAATGTTTATTTGATGAAAATTGGGGCAAAATCTTTCGGAGATGGAAATCAGGACATTTGTAAGGATACAGAAAGTAATTTGGGGCCGGTTGCTGGCTTCTAAGGCTGAATTTATCCAGAAGTAAGCTGTATTTTCGTTTTCGTGCCGAAAGCCGTGCGATGAAATGTTATCGGCTTGTTCTGCTGTCTTGTTCTGTTTTTCTCTTGGTCTTTCTTGTAGCCCGCCGAGGCCAGTCTTTCGTCTAAATCAGTTGAAAAAAGTTCGAAAAAGATATTCCCATTCAAGTTTAAGCCCTCAGGCGATAATTCTGGAGATTTTTGGCCGAAACGTTCGGCTTTGTTATGTTCGTGTTTTTCGGTTGCTATGGGCGACCGTGGCTTCCTTTGTTAGGTCAAGTCTGGGGAGTGAGGTCACAAAAAAATTCTAATTAATTCTGGTTTTGTTCGGTTTCGCTGAAATTTTAACACGATAAGGCTGGATTGTTAACGAATAGATTTACCGCCTGCCGATGTGTGGTAGCTATTAACGCTGAAGTGTTATATCGCTTCGAAGTCAGGGTTTTGAAGAGATCTTTTTGCAACGTGTGGGTTCGGCGTGATTTTGTAATCGGAGGTTTCTGTTGACCCCGAAGGAAAAAATATCCGGAAAAGGTCATTTCATCGACGATTCAAAGGAATATAAATATGTATATGTTCCGAGCTAAATTTCGGCTGAAAAAATATAATTTTTGACGAACGCTGGGTTTTTAATTTTTTCCCGCGAAAGTCAGTATCGGAGATGAGATTTATTAATGTTTCAACAGCTTTTGGCGAGTAAACATCACAGGTTGCGTGACTCAAAATTTGGCCGAGTGGAAGCTTGGGTCTGGTCGCAGACAAAAAAGCGAAAAAAAAAAAAAAACCACGGGTAAACCATGAACCGCGCTCGGCCCATGGCCGCGCGGTTAAAAAAAAATAAACCACGGGTAAACCTAGAACCGCGCTTGGTCCATGGCCGCGCGGTTAATTAGAGCTTACAAGTTATCGGCTATTGTTCCCAGGATATTAAACAAAAAAAAAGCTTTCCTTTCTAGAGTGTTTTTACGTCTCTGCAGTAGCAGTTTAATATTTTTATTTGATGGGCATTTTATGACATTCTTTTCAGTCCGATATTTTTAAAGGTAAAAAGTATGAAAACTGTTCAAATGTTCTTCGAAGACTGTGTGGCACCAAGTTAAAGTGCAATTTAATTAAATCAGACTTTCAGCGTGTCAGAGAGGTTTTTTTTCTCTTTCTTTAAATTTTCGGTGAAGTAGTGTTGTTGCGTTGTGTTGTGTAAAAAGAGTAAACTTACTACTCGTATAAAATGCGAAAAGTTCTATTAACTTGAGTATTTTTGAGCGAAAATTCCTCTTGGGGGCTGGAAGGGCTCCCGAGGGGGTACTCCCAGAAAAATTGGTTGGGGGTGTGCGGCCCGCTTCCCAAAACCCTTACCCTATTTATGACCAAAATCTGCGATATTCCTTACCCTATTTATGACCTGACCAAATATTCGAAACCCTATTTACGACCTTACCCTCAAATCAAAACCCTGTTTCAGAACTGCGTTATAATTAGCTCCCTAGTTCAAACCAATGTTAAATTACCGTAGACGTATAAATTTGTGAAGGGCTTTTGTTGATTTTCTTTTCGATAATGATGAAAAAGTGGCTTCTTCTTAAAGCATACCCATATCAAGGCTAGAGTGCAAAAACCGTACCCTATTTATGACCAAAATGGCCAAAATCAGCTAAAATCGATACCCTATTTATGACCAAAACGGCTGAAAAACCATACCCTTCGGGGCCGCACAGACCTATATAGCCCATATAGAGGAGTCTCCCCCCTCCCCCGGGGGAAGGGCTACGTCATCGGTGAGTGAGGGAGTTATGCATGTGCGCGTGTCAGACCAATCACAGTGTGGGTTGTATCAAAGACGAATAAAATTGCCTGTTAGAAAATAAGATGGTATCTACATTAATCTGGAGACGTGTCAGATTACTGTAGTTAGTTCGGTCAAACATTTTATGGCTTACTATTTAGTTATCTTACCATTAGCGATGTAACATCGTATGTGCATCATAAACTCCCAGTTTCTTTCTTGCTGTACATCGCAACCAAAAAAACCTGTCAAATCAACCGAATCATTACTGTAAACAGTTCCACGAATGCTCCTATCTCCGAGACTTGTAGTTCACAAAAAAATAACTCTTACACGCCTTGCGTGCCTATGTTTTATTATTGCGTTCGACGAAGTGGAACGCAAACCTACTTTTGACCTGTGGCTTTTCAGAGTTGGTCTGCCTGTGCACGGTTCTAAGCCGAAAAAAAACACATTCCTGTAAGGACACCAAAATGGCCACCCCGCTTGATTTTTGCAGGGGCATGTCACGGCCAGTAAACTGATACCGTTTAATGCTAAGACATGTGATAAGACATGTGGCGAACATGTGAGTATGTGAGCAGGTCATGTGAGCTCGTCTTTCCGATGGATCTTTTTTTGACTTCTTTCCATCCAGTTGCCGTACGCCTCGCTATTATGTGCTCTCAGCGTTAGATTTTAACGAATTTAAACGCTTCGACGGCAGCATTTATCGCACTCTGGGGGAATTGTCCTTGTTTATTAACACGACTTGGCTTTGGGATGATAACCGTAGGAGCAGCTACATTTTGATCGCATTTGTTGATTAGTTCTAGTCGCGACAGATAGCTCAGTCTTTATCCGGTCGAAATTTTATTGTTTGGAATCGGTGGAAAAGTTCTCTGAAGGCAAGCTCCGTAAGACTACTTTATTCATCTGGGAAAATACTCGAATTAGTCGCGAAACGAGCACGCGACGGCAAATGCTAGCTTGAAATAATGTACGTAATTTAAATATTCCATGAAACTTGAGAGACCACAGAAACTGGCAGCGTCACGCAACGTATCAACAAATCGTGACCTCTTCACTAGCATGGACTTTGACACTATGCATATCTGACTGTAAAACCTCGGTTGCTGCTGAAAAATGTTGATTTTAGCAATAGACAAAGGTTGAAAGTCAGCTAGTGAAATCATTTATTTACGATATATAATTATTGAGTTATTTTTTTGTAAAAAAAAATACCTCTTAGTCGGCGCGTCGGGTATGTTATGGACGGGTCAATGGGTGAGTGAGTGAGTGAGTGAGTGAGTGAGAGATGTATGTATGTCACACCAATCAGATTGGATCTACTATGAACAGCCAATCAAATTTCTTGTTGTAAAGGTAAATGGTACGTGAGAAATACAAGGTAAGTATAAACACAAGGACTTTGGTAATTGAAAAATAAAGAGTGATGTGTATGTTGTCGGTTTGTGATTTTTAGTCCGGTTTGGAGGAGAGTGTGACGGTTACATACGTACATTGGGCTGTTTTAGAGTGCATAATTTTCAGTGAAATGGTGGCTAGTTATGAACGAGATGAGTCTTGAGTTTTGAAGCAGTTCATGAGTAGTAGGCAAATGGCACGAGATATTTTTATTTTTAATTACAAAGGGTAACTTGATACTTTTGTTTTTCACAAGGAGTTAATTCAATTAGAGGTCACGAATCGTCGCTTTTAGTTCTTAGGACATGTTTTAGAGGAGACGAGACTATTTAGATTCGAAGCAGCTCTAACGTTTACAATAGTAAGTGCAGGTAACGATTGTTTTGTTCTTATTGCATGCAAATATGACGAGATATTTTTATTTTTTAGTTACAAAGTGTAATTTGACACTCTTGTTTTTCACAAGGTAGTAAATTCAATTAGAGCTGACGAATCGTCGCGACTTGTTCCCACGAGATGTTTGCCATTTTTAGTTACAAATGGTAACTCGACACTTTTGTTTTTCATATGGGAGTAAATTCAATTAGAGCTTACAAGTTATCGGCTATTGTTCCCAGGATATTAAACAAAAAAGAGGCTTTCCTTTCTAGAGTGTTTTTACGTCTCTGCAGTAGCAGTTTAATATTTTTATTTGATGAGCATTTTATGACATTCTTTTCAGTCCGATATTTTTAAAGGTAAAAAGTATGAAAACTGTTCAAATGTTCTTTGAAGACTGTGTGGCACCAAGTTAAAGTGCAATTTAATTAAATCAGACTTTCAACGTGTCAGAGAGGTCTTTTTCTCTTTCTTTAAATTTTCGGTGAAGTAGTGTTGTTGCGTTGTGTTGTGTAAAGAGTAAACTTACTACTCGTATAAAATGCGAAAAGTTCTCTTAACTTGAGTATTTTTGAGCAAAAATTCCTCTTGGGGGCTGGAAGGGCTCCCGAGGGGGTACTCCCAGAAAAATTGGTTGGGGGTGTGCGGTCCGCTTCCCAAAACCCTTACCCTATTTATGACCAAAATCTGCGATATTCCTCACCCTATTTATGACCTGACCAAAAATTCGAAACCCTATTTACGACCTTACCTTCAAATCAAAACCGTTTCAGAACTGCGTTATAATTAGCTCCCTAGTTCAAACCAATGTTAAATTACCGTAAACGTATAAATTTGTGAAGGGCTTTTGTTGATTTTCTTTTCGATAATGATGAAAAAGTGGCTTCTTCTTAAAGCATACCCATATCAAGGCTAGAGTGCAAAAACCGTACCCTATTTATGACCAAAATGGCCAAAATCAGCTAAAATCGATACCCTATTTATGACCAAAACGGCTGAAAAACCATACCCTTCGGGGCCGCACAGACCTATATAGCCCATATAAGGGAGTTCCCCCCCCCCCGGGGGGAAGGGCTACGTGATCGGTGAGTGAGGGAGTTATGCATGTGCGCGTGTCAGACCAATCACAGTGTGGGTTGTATCAAAGAACGAATAAAATTGCCTGTTAGAAAATAAGATGGTATCTACATTAATCTGGAGACGTGTCAGATTACTGTAATTTGTTCAGTCAAACATTTTATGGCTTACTATTTAGTTATCTTACCATTACCGATGTAGCATCTTATGTACATCATAAACTCCCAGTTTCTTTCTTGCTGTACATCGCAACCAAAAAAACTTGTCAAATCAACCAAATCATTACTGTAAACAGTTCCATGAATGTGCCTATCTCCGAGACTTATAGTTCACAAAAAAAATAACTCTTGCACGCCTTGCGTGCCTATGTTATATTAAAGTGAGCGCGTCGAATGCACTCTCATAATCTCTGATTACTACTAGTTAATATTATATTTTACCCTCAGTCTGCATTTTACCCCTGGTCTGTAGTCTGCAGTCTGCGTTTTACACTGACCGAAAGCTATCGGAAACAACAGGAACATCAGTCCAGAATATCTAACAAATCACTCTTCTGGAGTCTCGTCCAATATTAACAGAAGTCGTTTGGAAAATTACCGAAGCGAAGAAAAGTTAATGTAGGTCAAAGGCGCCCGCCGTGATAGAGAACCAAGTCAGTTCAAAATTTTATCGTTAGTTTACCGTAGGTGTTAAAGCTCTCAAAACCAGAAGTGTAGAAGTAAACCAGTTGTAATCACTAGTGATATTGTGTTATTGATGATGTTTAACTGTGTCAATTGCCACAACAGAAAGCAAAATTTTGATTTTTAACCAGGCGTCTGTTTTACAGTTTGAAAGAAGAGTTCCCTCTCGGCTAGTGTTGTTTGCGATCTGTTGAAGTTAATATCATTGAAAAAATCACAGATTTTAGCGGTACCGTTTATATTTTTTATCTGCACAGCTGTAGTCAACATTTTGGGAATCACACGGGGGAAGAATATACTCAGTCATTCCAATCCTTCGCAAAAATTACGGCTTGTTGTTATTTAAAATCTCGAACTGGAAGTTATTCAGCCGTGACCTAAAACCTTCTGGAATGTTCTATTTCTCGTGTAATATTCGAATTTAGAAACCTTGTAACAACGCTATTTAATTCTTAGAGACGTTTCTGGAAATTCTGGGTGTACTTGTATAAGAGCGTGGGTTTTGTCCGTAAGAGAGCAACGAAAAATGTGCCGTCGATAAAACCAGGAACATGGAACATTCCGGAACATCCCGGAACATCGAATAATTATCATAATTACGCGAAAAGTATGTAAAATGTAATTTTAAAAAATTAAATCAAACAAAAATAAACTGGTATCAACTCGGAAAATAGAAACAAAACGAAAACATAAAAAAGGAAAAAAGAAAGAAAAATGAAAGTGACTGCAATGAGTGAAGGCTAACAACAAAGAAGACTAATCCATTCCTTCCAGCCGTTCACCGTCAGTTTAATCACGTGACTGTCCTTTATTCCCAGATTTCGTTCTTCACAGAAAACTAAGGTGGAGGCGTTCGAACTCATTAATCAGACCTAAAAGTATGGGTACACGAATGTGATTTCTTTATTCAATTCATTACGTCAATACAAAGATATGCGTATACACGACTGTTCATTATGTATAGTAAAGTAGTAAAGTATTGTAACGAAACTCGTGTAAATAGTTTTGTGCATTGCAATAATAAAAAAAAAAAGTATACACGATTTCTCATGAAGAAATAGTTTCTCCATGAGATAGAAATAGAAACTCTTCGGTATCGAGTTTCTTGTCTAAACTAGTTCGGACTACTCGACCTCTGATGACAGTGTAAACAAATACAAACACAAAATTTAAAAACATTTGGCGACTCGCCCGCTGTCTTGCGGGGTCGCTGGTCAAAACTTCATTGTCTCTAGAAATATTTGTTACAAGTGTTGGCGATCTGAAATTGAATTCTTAGTGTCACCAACAGTTCAGATGCATCTCCTGGAAAATGTTTGTCCAGTACAAGTTAATACTTAATTAATTAAAAATACTTTTACCACAGGCTATAATCTATTCATCGCTAGTTCAACTTCACGTGCAGATCGTTATCTGACATTCGATCAAACTTAGTTTTCTATCGAGCCATTCGAACACCACGAAAGTAAACCAGACATGCGAAAACCGCGCGTGAACGCGCTGCTCTATAAATCTTTGATTACCACTAGTTTATTAATAACAACTTGCTTGTTACTCGGGTTTCCGGAAAGGCCGAGTCTGCACTTAGTGGGTCATAGTGCTAGGCGTTCCTAGCGGAGCGGCGCGAAAACTGGGGATGATAAATAGCAACATGAAGATGGAATAGGGACAAAACTATGAATACTGACTTAACAACCAACTGTATGATGCTTAGACAAACACCTCAGATGTTGAAGAAATCAGGGATCAAAAAAGGAGAAGCAATGAATTACCTGGCATTCGTCGTCAGAATCGTCCATGTTTATGTTGAAAAACAGAGTGCTGAAAAGCGACGTGACGCATTTGGCGGGAAAGAGGAGCCTGCACTCATTGTGGTCAGTTGAGTGAATACCCAACGCTCCCTACCCCTCTGCTACCGACTCCCCTATCCCCAATAATATCTTTTCATATTTCAAGCTGATACCAGTTTATTTTTGTTTGTTAGTTTTAAAAATTTAATTTTACATGTTCCAGGTTTTATCGACAGCCCGAAAAATGTAATGAAGCTTAGTGCTGCTGAGTGCTGTAATCCGAGAAGTTGAATAAACCAGTTTGTTAATGTTACCGACGATCAGGAGTTCTGCATTGACACTCCTTCAGTGACTCCTTACATCCTCCTTCCCTACGGCAGCATTTTGTAACATTTAGGTAAACTAGTTATTTATTGATGTATGAATAGAAGTTGGCAAGGTACTCTCCAAACTATCAAAAGAGAAGGGGTGCAAGGCATTAGCTGATTGGATGAAGCCATGTTAGAGGCATCTCCATTGGAGTGCCACATCAACCTTCGGATGTCAGTCGTTTCGCCTACACGATCGAAGTCGATTTGCCTACATTAAAGTCGTTTCGCCGACACTTTGGTCGAAAATATTTTGCGAAGATAGATGAACATCACTGCCCACAGGAAGCAGAGGAGTCGTATTTGACCGTATTTCCAGCTAAAGTCACTGTAAAATTGTAGCGCGAATCGTTTGTTGTTGATTTAAAGGATTTCAACAGACGTGTAACACGATGCACGTTAAGGGGAATCCCGATTTTTCGAACCTCCAAGGGAAACGAGAATTGGTTCGAAAGATCGGAGATTTCGAGAAATCGAAGGTAAAAGTACAGCGTTGGACTGAGGAGGGGAAACGACTTTTGGGAGGTTCGAGAAATCTGGATTTCACACAGTTTGATCACGTACAGTTACTTGAATCAACAATATATCGATCCTCTGCTCCCTGTCCGACCCAGTTATGTCATTTAGAGAAACGAAGATTTTTATACAGTTTAGTTAAGTAGGCACACACACATATCATTTCAAGTTAAAAGTGAAGTTTAATTCTCTGTTCTTTTGGTAGAGTTCTTGTTGGTTGTTGGTGATCTTTAAGTTTATTAGCTCGTTTGTTCAGACAGCCGGAGCGTTCAGCATAGCCGCGCCGTCGCTGTGAAATACTCTTCCGAAAAACATTATTATAATTATTGTAAGCCTATTTGTCAATTTTTAGATAAGTATTTAGTATTTAGTGATAAGTATTTAGTGTAGGCGAAACGACTTCGGTCGTGTAGGCGAAACGACTTCGATGTAGGCGAATCGACTTGTAGGCAAAACGACTGGCTACCCAACCTTCAGTGGCAATGGAGGGGTTATTTGAGTCAAGTTTAAGACATTTCTGAGCCACATTATTAACAAGCACAGTAATCTTGATGACCCACTCTTTAACAAGCGTGTGCATGGGGCTTTGCAACCAAGGAGATGGTTCACAGGACTTGGTATACACTGTTCAAGACTGCTTCCTGGTCTTCTATTCATTTGAAAAAGTGCACTATACAAGAAATGAGAAAGGAAAGAAATTAAAGTTAGGAAAATAACCAATGACATTTTCCTTCCCATTATGTATTCTATATTTTAATATCAATGTGATTTTGGAAATGAATGTAGTGATGCAAAAATTATTGACAATTAGCAATAATTATAGAAAGAGACAACTTATATGTATTTGACTTGATAGAGCACGACAGGTTAGAACTACTGATATTACTGTATGCAGTAATGCATGTGTGAAGACAATTCTTGCTCTTTACTGATTAGTCGTCGTCTGATTAGGGTCTGTTGTTTATGATCGGCTATATATTGCCCTTACCAATAATTCGTTAATAAAAGGAATCATGCAAGTCTCTTTTGACGCAGACCAGCAGTTTAGAAGGATTTCATTCTGTTCTAAATCAGTTTGCCCCTAAAATGATAGCCTACTCGTACATTAGATTGTACTGCAGGCGAAAATTATGTTAGGTTTCTTTTTCGTTGTTGTTTTTTTTTTTTTAACTTTAGGCATTAATTTGAGTTTCAAGTTTCTAACCTTTCAGGCTCATTTTTGGCTGCGGATGTTAAAAACAGAATTTAACAACTTTTTTTATGTAAATTTACTTTCCATGCACATTTTAGCTGCTGGGCATTTCAACTTTAGCTTGCCCAAAGATGTCAAACAACGAGAGGCAGACGGAGTTGAATGGGTGGAAGTTTTCCTCCCCAAAACTCAAAAATGGGCAAGGAACAGTGTGCAACGTGAGGATCAAAAACAAATTTGGTTAGTGTAAAATCTCTACCTACAAATATACTAGCAAGTGTTTAGTAGATGCTGTAACTGGTAGCAAGCAAAAGTTTCTGACAACTGTTTTTTAAGTTTCAACACTGTATGTTTCTTCGTTAATCCAGCAAAAGATAGTTCATTGCTTGCAACTGCCTGCCGTGTGAAACACTGCCTGCAACTGCCTGCCGTGTGAAACATTCCTTGCAACAGCCTGCCGTGTGAAACATTGCTTGCAGCTGCCTGCCGTGTGAAACGTTGCTTGCAGCTGGCTGCCGTGTAAACCATTGCTTGCAACTGCCTGCCGTGTGAAGCATTGCTTGCCGCTGCCTTCCGTGTGAACCATAGCTGAACCATTGTCAGCTCTGTACCACATCACTCGCCGCTGCCTGCTCTGTGCCACATCGCCCGCCACTGCCTGCTCTGTGCCACATCGCTCGCCGCTGCCTGCTCTGTGCCACATTGCTCGCTACTGCCTGCTGTGTGCCACATTGCTCGCCACTGCCTGTTCTGCGCCATATTGTTTGCCACTGCCTGCCGTTTGGCACACTGCCTGCTCTGTGCAACATTGCTTGCCACTGCCTGCTCTTTGCCATATTGCTTGCCACTGCCTGCCCTTTGCCACATTGCTTGCCATTGCCTGCTCTGTGCAACATTGCTTGCCACCGCCTGCTCTTTGCCATATTGCTTGCCACTGCCTGCCCTTTGCCACATTGCTTGCCATTGCCTGCTCTGTGCAACATTGCTTGCCACTGCCTGCTATTTGCCACATTGCTTGTCACCGCCAGCCCTTTTCAACCTTGGTTGCCACTACTTGCTCAGTGAGACCTTGGTTGCCACTACCTGCTCGGTGAAACCTTGGTTGCCACTACCTGCTCTGTGTAACCTTGCTTGCCACTGCCTGCTCTGTGAAACAGTTCTTGCAAAAAAACAAAATCGTGAAATCCATGAAAGTTCACTCAGTTTGACGAAATTTTGCAAAATCTGCCAATTTCGTTACTGTGTGCATTGCTGGACAAAAGGGGAGACAAGTCAAAGAATGAATTAGGTCATATCCTAAAGATCTTGAGTTATAATTTACACAGTGGAAGTCAAGACCTCACGCACATTGAAGCACAAAGCAATAATAACATTCCCGATCAGAGTGCAGCCACCCATTGAATGCACTCCCTAATCTACGAGTACTCCTAGTTGTAGGCCTACTGTAGTGCTTAATGATTAGAGGTTTTTATTATCCCTTTGCCGAAAACTGCTATTTAGTATAGTTTACCTCTTTAGCCAATCGGTTTTTGGCATGCCGAATAGTTCAAATACTACAAAAGGTGGAACCTTCACTCGGACGAATAAGAGTGTTATAGAGTGTTAAGAGTGTTATAGTGTTTTTTAGAGCAAGTGGGTCTGCACCAATTTTCGAGTACGACAGACCCCAAAAATGCGGTATGTGGATTTTTCAACTCTGCCTATTTACACGAGATTTAAACAATTGAACCCAGTGGACGCCTAACAAAATATATTCAATGCATTCAATTTGAACAGCAGAGAATGATCTTTGTATGGTGTTGTAAATATTGTAAATATGCGAGTCATGATAAAAGTTGTTGTTGTTGTTGTACTGCTTAAATTAGCACCTCTCGTCATATAAAGTAAAGAGTAAAGTAAAGAGCAAGTAAAGAGGCTCCTATTAGGCGTAACGAGACAAAAAGTTTGATTTGGGTCCTTTGTATCAGTGTCTTCTCTGGTCTTTAGTTTGGATACGGTAAATACGACATTCACTAACAACAAACTCAGCATCGTCACTGCGTTGTGTATCAATTATTGTATTATATACAATCTTTGAGTGATTAGGGAGTTGTTTGGTAATTAATTCGTGACTAATATAAAGCCGATATAGTGCGGCTGTTAATTTTCCATTTCGTAAATGGGCAATGCCATTTATGTCTTTTGATGCTATCATCGGTAACCAACCCTTTGTTAACGGTGAATGCCATTTCTTCTCCAGTGTTAGCTTCCAGAACAAGCGGATTAGCGGGCTAGCGCGATACACGAGCGTGCGTGCGACGCGCGAGAATGAGTGCAAAGTTGCCTGTGAATCGCTCTAGCCTGCTAATCCGCCTCTTCTGCAGGTTAACTGAACAGACACACGGCAACATGGAATCTATTCGTTAAATAGCAAGTGACTTCATCGCTGCAGCGTTGGATGAGCATTGACGAAAGAATTTAAATTAGCTTTATTGCTCTGGTCATCCAACATGACCGCCAGGGTCCTTGTCATTTGAATGTCTCGGGAATGGTTGCAAACCTCCTACAGATGCAATTGACGTATATATGAACACTTGTTTCAGCGATTAATTGAATGAAAGTTTATTCAAACAATAGCAGTATAAATATAACAAAAAAAATACAGAATGCAAAATGCCATTACATCTAGTACCATTAGGGTAAGCCACAACTAATGAAATATAAGAACTATACAAGTGTGTGCATAATTTCTCTCTCAAATGTTATTTACTTTAGGAAACGTAGCTATACAATATAAATGCATTTAAATAAAAATAAAACCTCTACAAAAGACAATTTTGGATGTACCTCACAGATTTAAAATTTATATTTTATGAAATTGCTAATCCCGAGGGAAACAGTTTAGTTTCCCAAGAATCTCGATTTTCCAGAGACGAAGTCGAGGGAAACATTGAGATTTGAGGGAACCAAAGGAACTTGTGGTTGGTTAGAGAGTGGGCAACAAATGCTTAATTGTCACCCGACCGGCGACATTTAGATTTAGCCATTGTCATTTGACCAAAAATCAACCAATAAGAGCGCATGTTAGATGCAACTTAACTCCGATCCAGTTACGTAACAAGAAGTATTATCTGTGGAAATATGTTGCAAAATGTCAACTTACAAACCCAAGTTTGTATTTAGAATAACACTTGTCTATCGTCTCGAACAAACTTTTAGGCGAGTTCAACTTGAGAACTTTGGAAACATCACTTGTACCTATTAATCAAAAATTGTAACAGAAAGAAGTGCATTCTTATATTAAAGTCAACATTACAT
>NW_028301554.1:12175000-12222500 GCF_042242905.1 Orbicella faveolata
ACTTTTGTTTTCCTCGCGAAGGTATGTATGAAACCCTTGTTTTCGCTAAAACGCACGTAAGATGTGCTTATTTTTTCACCGCTGGAGATAAATGGAAGAAAGTAATAAATATCTGATGAAGAAATGAAAGAGATTTCAACGATTTTGTTTTAGTCAAAACGCAAATTTTCATCGATAAACAAGAACTAATTTAATTATCAAATCGTCATGGAATACCACTTTCCTATTCCGTTGCCACCTTTTGCTGTTAACAATAAAATCATTCAAAATCAATACACCATGATATCAATTAAACTAAGAAGCGGTTCAACGAGAAGCACTGAAGGTAAACAACGCTAATTGGCCGAGATATGTCCTATATCAGTGAACGAGTTGCCTCTATAGAGAGTGACTAAATTAATTTGTACTTTCATCAAGTGCCACGGAGTCTGCAGCAATATTTGAGGACTTTCCTGAATTTACAAGTTGACATGTGTTAATGCCACTAACTCGGGAGATTATTGGTCCATCTTTCTTATAGAGACAACCGCTTCGGGAGCTGCAATGATTTCACTTAATAAAGCTATCTATCTAATTAAAGGAAGAAATAAACAGGCCGCTAAGGAGAAACAATCCCGTTTCCCTTTTTTATTTGACCCTGGCATACACATTACTGTAGTTTGAAAACAGCAGATGATAGTTGTTGATCCGACCTAGGGGTAATTCCAAAAGACACGCAGTGGCAGTAGCGTTTTTCGCAGAAAAATGGGAGAAGTGGCGCTACCTGAGAAGAATTATTACTTTCAACGTGTCGGAACTCTAGAGTAATAATTTTTCGTTTCAATGGTAACACTCAATGACAGATCTACTTCTGTTACTTTACGGCCGCCATGTTTATGCCACTCGAAAGGGCACTAGCATGGCGTCTCCATACAAAGCTCTATAAATTTGGGTGAAACACTTTTCCGAATAAAGTGCGAATAAAAAACCGCACAGACCTAAATCTTGGCAAGGTTTAACTATCAGCCGTATATCATATCCTAGATTCTTGACTAAATTTAGTGAATGGCTATGATTTTTATTTTTGATTGCATGAGAGTGCAAACTAGCAATATGTCGGAAGAAAGTCAACAACGCGTCAGGGGTTAATTTGCACCGAAATGTTGCCTTTGGGTGCACTGCCTCTTTCTGCCCCAGAGTAATAATCTAGATTGAGCCTGCGATCCAATCGAAAACCCAGTAACTGGTCAGCGGTAAACGTCAAAAAACCACGTGACCTCGATGAGCCCTTCACCTGAGCCCGCGATATGGTCATGTGATAGTGGTCAGCAGATACCTTGTTTTGACAGCTGTCAACAGGACAATCACTTGGAGGGCATATAGTTTATTTGCGGCCCCAAATGATGCTACGAGGGACACAAATAAACTAATGCCCAAGAAGTCATTTGATCATCATTATTATCAATAATCAAGGCCAAGTCGTACAAATTCAGTTAATAAAAAATGTGTAAAAGAAATGTAGCATGAAACTATGATATGAAAAGTTGTTGCTACAATACGATTAGCTAAACAAGAGCCAAATAAAATTCCTTTCCGTTTACAATAACAGTCAAATGTAATCTAGTTTTAAAAAGATTAGTAACAATGATTAGCAAAATTCAAATGTCTGCCTTGTAAGCTCCCGCCATCCCTCTCTGCCGCGGCGAGCAAATGAAAATGCAACGAAAACCAAATAAACTCAACTAACTTCTCCGCATCTTTCCAAACGCCGTCCGTGTTCTGCCCTTCCATGAGGTATCGATTCAATTTCTACCTGTCTCCTGACTGAATAGATGATTTGTGTTCTGGTTTCGCATCGTTTTCTTTCGTAAATAGCTTGGCCTTCGCTTCAAACATTTTGTTGGCAGACATGAATTCGCTGTATTGCAAAATGTTCATGTTTTGGCTGAGTGGAGCACTGGTTAGATGGCGATGAATGACCGCTCTAATTCCAGTCAATACACTTGGAGCAATGCTTGACCTTTCCCTGTTTTCCCTTTAGCGAAGAACTTTCGCAGAATTTCACTCAATCCGCTGGACTCACTTGTTTTCTTGGTGTTTTTCGCTTGGGCTTTTTGCTCAATTTCATCGTCCGAGTTTTGACCAGACAAAAGATGAAAATTTGGGACTTCAAAATCTCCAAATGTCAAACGTTCACTTCAGAACTACAAAGTGAGTAAGTGCAAACTCATCCACAAAAATTCGCGCCAACTCTAGCATTGAAATGGCATCCTCGGGATCTCATTGGCTGAGCGAAGTTGTTTGACATCTCTGCAGCCAATCAGAATCAGGGCGGCAAATGCATTTTCAGCCCGCGCATTTCCCGTTTGGCCCGCAAAATGGCACGTTTTACAAAGGGCAGTTTGTCATTTGGCGACGCGTATTGATATTAATCATAATATGGATGTCCAATATCAAAGATGCACCTTTTCAAGGTATGGGGCTTGGCGTACGGACAGTCATGTGACAAGCAAAATTTTTGAGATCGACGGGTATGGGGCTCTACTCGCACGCAAGAGCTCCGCTATAATTTACTGGTAACAACTGATATAAGATGTTTGCTTTAGTCGCCATTTGGCTCAGAACTACTGTATTTTAAATTCCGACTTCTCGTCGCGAGGTGTCAAATGCCAGCTACAAGTTCCTGCCGCCGTAGGCGTCATGCAGAGACTTGAAACGATGCCAAGCAACAAATTTCGCATACTGTATTTCGTGGACTGGACTGCACTGGACTGGACTTGTAAAACGCAGACTTGTAAAACGCGCACTAGTAAAACACGGATTAGTAAAGTGAGGACTAGTAAAACGTGGACTTTTGAAACGCGGACTTGTCAAAAACTTGTACTAAACTTGACTTGTACTAGAACAATTGTCTTTATTTGAATGATCATCTCTCATCCAGAGAACTTCAATACTACTCAAGTGTATACTTCTAACATACTTAAAGCCACCAAGTAACATTACATCCATTTCATGCGTTCTATTAAATAAATGACAATTAATTTCGGCCAAAATTCGGAATAAATTTTCATTTGTAATTATCGCTCGAAGATGGCGGCTTGTTTCAAGCTACCATCTCTCGCTAAAAGGTTAACACCTTTACCTCAATTTCTGGAATTTAAATGGAGTGAAGTAAGAATAGAAACAGAGTTGGATGTGGGACGTTTGAATCTGTTTACCTTGTGAAATATGACAAAGAAGACCGTCGAAATGTCATTGTAAAAAAATGAAAGGTAAGTCGAATTTTGGCTCGATTTTGGTGATCAAAGGTCAACAGACTCTTTCCCGTTACGTACTTTGCTAACCATACAGTTCTCTTCTATAAATTTACAATTACATACCCTGCACAGCTCTGTTCTTGAGCTGTTGAAGGCTGTTGAAATTATTGCTGAAATGCAATTGTTCCATTCTCAGAATGTATAAAGCGTATTGCGTGACGGAAAGCATGATCTTTGAAGGTCTAGTGTGACCGTAATCGGTAAGATCGTGACATCATATGATAATCATGTTCCTGTTGACTTTTTATTTTAGATGTTTCTGTTTCTCTTGTTAGGAATAATTTGAATAATTTGAAGTTCTTCAGATGAGAGATGATCGTTCCAATCGATAATTGTGGCTGGAAAAGAAAGCTGTAAAACATAATAACATAAAACCTTTATTTTAACACGATAAGAATTAAGGTAGTAGATACCCGCAAAATCATAAAAAAGTTATCATTCTGAAAGAAACTTATTTGCAGCTACAAACCCTCCCCAATATCTAAATTTTTTATGTCTGAGCTTATTTTTTGCTTTTCTTATCCTGCGCACTTTAAAAATAATAAAATCTAAAGGGCCCTCAATTGTATATTTTTTGTTTATTTCTCGTTTCTATGGTAACCAGCTAGCATACGCGTTGTTTTTTGTCAATTTTCGAGGTCAAAACGCACCCCGAAAGACCCAAACCCGATTTCGTTGTTCCAGAGACGCCTGGGACTTCTTTGTATACCGTGAGGAGACTGGAACCAAGTTTACACGAAGCGTGAAGCTTTCCGAAACGTGGAACTCAATATTTCGAAAGTGTGAAAATATATTTAGCTTTCTCTCGCCTTGAAGACAGTTTTTGCTCGCTTTTTCGAAGAATTTCGCTTAGAAATGCCAAGAACTAAATTTCGATCGCTTAGAAGATCGGTTACGCGGGGAAAACGTTCACGGAAACCTAAAGACGAACCTAACTCGAAGAAAGAGAAAACTCCCTCCGCGAAGGAGCTTCGCTTGGAAGATGACAGTTCGTCTCAGGCATCGAGCAAGGAGTCCTACAACAGGCCAAATGGATATCGATTCCAGGATGTCGACATTCTAAGGCGAGTTATTTTAGCCTGTGCTGTTTGTAAAGAGTGCTTTCAAGGAACTTTGCAACTGTTTGAAGAGGTTAGTGGTTGTGGCTTGGCGAGAACTCTCGTGTTGCAATGCTCAAACAATGATTGCAAAACTTTCACGGAGCTTCCAACATCTGAGAGGATTATTCGAGGGAAATCCCATTTCTATGGTATGAATAGAAGATCAGCTTCTATTCACATTTGGAACCACTATGCCTCAACTGAAGACACTCCACTTCATGACTACTGTCCTGAAGGGCCTGATTCATGGTGCAAATGGCAGTGTGATCAGGCAAATGGCACCAACACATTCAGCCCAAAGAATGTGGCCCCTGCTGTGATGCAAGAGATTCTTCCCACATTTGAGGCTTTGTGGGACAGAAACCTTCTCCAAAGTGTATTGGAAGGCCTCTCACAGAACAACAATGAGGCCCTAAATCACCTTGTTTGGGACATCAGTCCAAAAAAACTCTTTGCTGGTCCTGAGACAGTGTTGACAGCTTGCGCTATTGCTGTTTGCCTCTTCAATGGGGTGCTAGAGCAGTCCAAACAATGCTAAGAGGGCTCAACCTGGCGGTTGGAGAGCACTGCAAGTCTGGTCTGACAGCCATTGATAAACAGAGACTCTGTGCACCTGCCGAAAAGTCCTCAGAGGCAACAAAACAACAGTACCAAATTCGTCGCAGTCAGTGAAAAAGCCGCAGTGAAAGGAATGAGGAGCAGGAGGGGCCAACATATGAGCCTGGGGCTTTTGGACTTTAATTTTTCACTTCGAACATTATTTAGATACTTTTTTATTAAGGTCTAAATAACATTTACCTGCTGAGAATGTCTCAAATGTATTTCATTATTCAAAAATGTAGTAAAATCTGGGGATGAAAAAGTTACGTTTTTTGAGGTTATGCAATTTAGGGGCAGGTCGTTTGAGAGAACGAATTGTCCAATTCTCACCAAAGTTGGCAGGGGTGTGTATTTTTGCCTGTAGAATGCAATGATGTAGTTTTTGAAGCCATACAGGTGAAACATAGATCATTAAATGAGTGCCAAACTGGAAAAAAGTTTTCTTTTATGTTTGCTTGTTGCCATGGAAACAGAACCCTCCCAGAAGCTGGTGAAAAGTAGGTCATTGCATTCTACCATGTCTCCTGCATTTGCAACGAAAATTAGGCCCAATTAGGACAGGTTTTGAAGGAGATTGACCTGCCCCAAAATTGTAGCTATTTCACAGTAGGGGTCCTAGTCAACACCCCTTAGCTCGGCCAGGATTTGACGAAACCTCTTAAAACTTATTGCCACAGGTAGCTGAAGACTTAAAGTCTTAATGTAGCATAAGTTATGATTAAATATGGTTTGCAGTGGTCATACTTTCTGGACTCCAGTTTTGACAAAATTTGGCCATTTTTGCGGGTATCTACTACCTTAAAGCTACAAAGCTGGTGGGGTTTTGTATACTACTGAATTAAAATACTAAATACGGAGCTAAGATCAAAGTATCAATCCAGGCTTAAAATATTACACGTTTCTAAAAATACACAAAATCACCATCTCTATATCGAGATGTGGAGAGAGCTGAACTGTCGAAAAGAAAGTCTTTAAATACCATTTGCTAATAAGTAGTCTTTTAATTTCCTTAAAATATAAATGATCTATTTTATCAGTATAATTAACTAAATTCCAGAGGGCTGACCTGCGAAAGGCTAGTGAGTCTCTCATTAATCTGCTATTGCATCTGGGCATCGATGGGAAAATGTCATTATTTGAGTTATAGAATAGTTTAAATATTTCCACTTTATAGTTTAATCTGATTGTAATCCAATTTGCAAAGTTCAAAACTTGGCCAAATGCCATATCCTTAGGTAAATTAAAAATGATCCTAGCGGCCTGACAATGAATTTTCTCATTTGAGCTAATAATGTCGGAGTCACAGCATGCACCCCACAAAACAAGGCCACAAACGATAGATGGCAAAATTACATTAGGACTTCCTTCGGTAAAAACTTAGAATGTTTCACTAATTCTAATTTGTTGGCAAAGCCGCGGGTTTTTGTGACATAGCGCAATATTGAGTTTCCTAGATACGTCGGGGGTTAGAGGTCCCATGATAGATGTCTTAGTGAATAACAAAACTTCCCTTTTTCCTGAATGTGGTGTCAATCGATTTTCCAGACAACATCTGTAGACTTCTTGCAAAGTTATATATCCGCATCTGCAGACTTTCCAATGCAAAAGACTGCTGTTGAAATTGTTACTGAAAGGAAATTGTTCGTTTCTCAGAAAATAAAACGGTATTGAAAGGTGACAGCTCCTCACGTGACACCTTGCGTGACGGAAAGCAACCGACGGAAAAAAGTATGGAAAACAGAAATATTGATTAAGTTTAGAATTTAAAGTTTTGATGCGGCCAAATTAATTGCCATTTATTTAATAGAATGCAAGATTTGTTTGCATGGAATTAGGTATTTGAAGTTCTTTGGATGAGAGATGATCGTTCAAATAAAGACAATTATTAGTACAAGTCAAGTTAAGTACAAGTTTTTTGCTAGTCCGCGTTTTTCAAGTCCAGTCCAGTCCAGTCCAGTCCAGTCTGCTAAATACAGTATGCCAACAAATTTGCTTTCTATTTGCTTTCAGAAGCATATATACAGAATGTACAGTACTTACTATGCTTAGCATACTGTCTTATTCATGATGTAGAATAAGGGTAATGATTATTATTTTTATTATTTTTTTCATTGACAATTTCATACCGCGCTTTAGATTCCCTACAGAGTTTTTATCCTGAGACGTTTTCAGTTCGCATTTTTTTCAATAAAAGGTTTTCTTTCCAGGAATAAAACGCAGCAGAGAAAGCACTTTACATAGAAACAAATTCCAAGAAATCTCGCCAAAGTTAACCTCAAATTGGATGAATCCACAAGCGATGCGATAACCTTTTCTGAAAGCTTAGAGCAATGACACCGGGCAATGACAGCAATGCGAAGGAACATTCAATTCACTGTCACTTACTGCAACAATCGTGAGTTTTTTTTCTCGTATCCGAATACATCTTAACTGTTTCTCCACCGATCCTTGAAAGATTTTCTCAGGTAATTCTCTTGAAGTTCGTCTATGGACTAAACCTTCCGCCAAGGTTCTTTGCAGTCGCCATGGCCAAAATCACATCATACCAGCCGTTCTTTAACTTCTCAAATAATTTAAGTGAAAAACTAACAATTTGCGATCAGATGTTGTCCTCAATGTTAAGGAGGATAATAAATCTAGTCTTTAAAGGCCTTAAACGTAAAACAATCCAGATGGATGCCTCAGATTATAAAGGACTGAAGAGCGAAACGATCGACAACAACAAATTGGAGGTTTCGTGGTCCACAACAACGACGCGTGCAATGCATGCCGGTCAACAGAGAGTCTTTAATTTTCACTTTGCCTGTGCATTAGATTTCACTGCAACTGATTCAGTAAATCAGTCCGTCCATCTGTCCGTCCGTCCATAAGTTAGTCAGTCAGTCAGTCAGAGAGTCACTATGTCTATCTGTCCGTCTGTCTGTCAGTCAGTCACTTGGACAGAGAGAGCAAGTTCAGATTTTAGGTGTATAGTATCTAGACATGGAGACCAGCATACAAAGACACCAAGAAATAGGGAAAATTATTTCACTTATTTTTGTTGCAAAAAGCAGTGATTTAACTTTTACCTGGCATGCATTTAGAAGTTGCAGTCTGTACATATTTATAGTGTTTCTGTGCTCGCTTTCTACCACCTATAACAGTAAACAAGAAAACACATTAATCATAGAGAAAAAGCTTCAGCATTAAAAATTATAACATTGTCAGCCACAGGATACTCCGAAAGCCAGTATAAGATCATGGAATAGACACAGAGGTAAAAAGATAGGTTATTCAAATTCATCACAATTCATCAAATTCATCATCACCTTCTGAAAGGGCAAAATCGTTTACAGTAAATATAATTGACGCAAGTCACAGTGTTATCTCTCCAGATGAATTTAATCAAACAACACTTTCGGCAGCAAAATTAAGTAGAAAAAAACGGAACAAACCAGTCATATTATTGATTTTTGCTGATGGATGACGTAGTCACTCCATGAGCTTAGAAGGCAGTCCAATGGCCCTCCCTCCCTCCTTCTCTCCCTCCCTCGCTCCCTCCCTCCCTCACTCACTCCCTCCGTCCCTCCCCCCTCCCTCCCTCCCTCCCTCCCTCCCTCACTCACTCACTCCATTCTGATTAATTTATTCATTAAAGTTGGATTAAAGTTGGATTTTCTGAAAGGCCGTTCTATTACGGAAAATATTTGTTTAATCAATGTTATTTCCTATACCCACTTGAAAGATATTCCTGGATTACTCTTTTTTATCGATTTCGTAAAAGCATTCGATACTATTGAATGGACCACGCTTTAGCAGTTTAACTTTGGTTCCTCTTTAATTAATTGGATCTTAAAAACGGCTCGATAGATTTTTAAGCGATGACGTAGTCGTCGCTTAATGCTGGCGTGCAGCATTCCTTTGGATAGTAATTTTGCACGTTTTTCGTGCTGCGCTTATGCCACGCACGATTTATCCCTCGGTGGAGCTAAATGCACTCTGGGAGCTAGTAAATAAGACACACCAAAAATTCGCTGTCTTTGGTTTCGGAGAGTGAGAAACTTGTCCTTTGCAGCAATCGTTTGCAGTTTGTGGGATCTACGGAGAGCCTTTATTTTCAGTATTTAAACAAAGATTTTGGGTGTGGATTATGCTTTATCCAGAATCGGATAAATTTGTGCTCAAGGACAAACTCATAATAAGAGCATATCGTCCATACATACAACTTTAGATCAACAAGCAAGTTGCACACACAATAGGTCAAGGGTCCACATTAAATTTACGTATTTGTGAGCGCTGTGTAGGCCGGACCTTTGCCTGTCTTGAAGTGAATTGAAAGAGCAATGTCAGAGCACCGTATGAGCATTGTATGAGCACTGAAATATCTGAACTAAACTTATCTGTGGACTGAAATGTTGGTGAAATTGAACTTGAATTGAAGAAGAGTATTGACGAAATTCGCTGTCAAACCAGTTGAGATACCAGAAAGCAATGGAGAACAGTGTAACGAAAAGGTGAGCTACCTGAAGGTTGTAGCATCGACAAAGTGTTGGTTAGATTTCCAGTTGTTAAACGCAGGTATCGGGACTGTAGTGATTGTTGCATTTTATCCATTGTCTTTTAGTTAGGCAGGGGTCACACTAACAGAATCGATGTTTACATTGGACATAAATTCTGTCATCGCATGCTCACGACATGTGCGACCCTTATGTCGCGATCATATCAGACATAACTACGTCTATGACACCTTAAGATCAAGGAGACTGATATCCTGCCACGAAACAGGTCACATCTTGCCTAATGGCCTTAAAAAAAAAATTATTTTTTCTTTCGTTGCAAATTATGTCAATCAAATCAGATTTCACAATACACGCACGCATCGTGTGTACAGAGCTCTCTCTTCAACATTTTCCCAATTGTTACAAAACGTTATCAGTTGTAATTCTTCAGTATGGCCAACCACTTTAACCCTTTGAGCCCTAATTACGCACATACGAGTAACTGATGGTCGTGCTCTTTGTTTCACTTGTGACGTCATCAATTTAAATGTCATCAGATATTCTTGATAAGCAGATAGTAGAACAACTAGGCTAGACCTTTCCGTACATTGCTCAGGTTAGGATATCAACGACATTCCGACGTCTCAAATCGAAAAACACGTTATCAGTTTTGGTGTAAAAACGGTGGTAAAATGGTCCACTATGCCTATGATTGATCAAGGTCCATTTCTAGGCTTCGCTTGTAATTAACATTCACCTTTTCTCGGCAGCCAGAAAGAACATGCAACGCAAAAGGTAGCCAGAGTAAAAGGGCCGAGAATAAAAGAAAGGAAAGGGACAACAAACAAAATTGAGAACGGATAATGGCAAAAAAAAAAGAAAGAATAAGAGTCCAAATTTTGACTTATGCGCATGCACAAAATTGACATGTTGCTCAATTTTGTACGTAATCCTCGAAAATCTCTCCTTTTGGTAAAAAAGGCTTTCTTAGCAAAACTTAGGCTTATTCAGCGTCATGGCAGCCAAAAAAACCTGACTAAACGGTTAAAAACTGTATTTTTTTTGACGAAAGTTTGGTATTCAAAGGGTTAATCCGTACGAATTTCAACGCTTTCAATTTTCATAGCATAGGGGAAATGACTCGCAGCCGATTTGTCTTCAGCAGCAAAACGCACATCCACAAGCAGCTTTGTCGTTACCTCCCAGTCTAGAGTAGCCTTCAGTCACACAAAGGAAGCATCCTCGGAGAGAAAACGTCTACAAAGAAAAAGTCTAGCCAAAGGGAGCGATGATGCTTTAACGATGAGAAAGTCCTTTTCAGCTTTCGGCCGATAATATAATGATTATTATCAGAATGGTATCATATATCTTTTATGTCGCAAACGTGCGACCCCACTAACCCTCTGGGGGTAAATGTCCCAATAACCTTGTGTGACAAAAACAAAAAAGTCCACAGTGCGACCCATGTCTTACGTTTAAGCATCAATCTCGTACCTCGAGTCTTCGTTCCTAACTGCACATGCTGGCTTGACGAAACGAGCAGGCCAAAGGGAACGAAGACTCTGGGTACGAGGGTGGTTTAAGCATCCGTTTGTTTGTTTATTTTCCAATTTTCTACACAGAATTTTGGAAATAGCAGTTAAATATCATCGGTTATGCATACATTGCGTGCCGTTTATTTTAAAACGTTAACCATGTATGTCTGATAATGTTAACAATTTTATCTCAAAGTTTCATTAGCATTGATACACTGGAACACTTTTAAATTTGTCGCTCAAACCCACGAAAAAGTTGCTTTACAAAATCGCGATATAAAAAATATTATGCTAAAATATTCAGATCTATGTGTGTACCATTCCTTCGTGATCAAAACGTTCCGTTGATGCATATTCTTAAATATAATAATTCGTTTTATTCCTGATTGACTTAATGTATTGACAACATTACTAGAACGCAATTTTTAGCCCTTTTTCCCCTAGAAGATTTACTATTTTCCCCAATATCTTCCTGTTCTTTGTCACTCCAGGTGGAGCTTTGGAATTCTTTGTAAAGAGTTTCTTTCGCTGGAATGGAAAGAAGGGCCAAAAGTCCCCTTGATCCTTATTTCCAAAAACATCCCGCAAATTTGCATTCAGGTAGTGTAGCGAAATGTATTGATCACGGGAAAATGTTGCACCTGAATATTTTAGTATAATTTTCTTACATCGGGGTTTTGTAACGCAACTTTTTCGTGGGTTCGACGGCTACTTCATTGACAAATTTAAAAGTGTTCCAGTGTATCAATGCTAATGAAACTTTGGAATAAAATTATTAACATTATCAGGCATACATGGTTAACGTTTAAAAAAAAAATCTATCGAGCCGTTTTTAAGATTTTCAAAAAAGCGCTTAAAAGCGCTTTTTTGAAAATCTTAAAAAATCAAAAATTGCTCTAAATTTGTTATGGAAGTGGTGTTGAGAAAAAGTCTCGTTCTCGAGATCAAGAAAACACAAACCGACAAAACTTTCATGGCTCAAAACATAACGTCAAGGCATATTTCGGTGTCTTTTGGAGCAATTTCATTAAAAGTGTTTTTCTATCAGTCCATTTAATTTCATGAAACGAAAAGCGTGGTTTGAAGTGTTTTCGCGATTTATTCAAAATTAAACATACAGTATTTTTTTTATTCTTCCATACACCCCTTGCCATACATCGTTATTTCCGAAATTGGCATCAGCCTTTCTATAACAGATCTGGTTCGTACAAAATTCATGCTTTCCTGATTTTCTTTTTCTTGGTTTATCGTTTCCATGGAAATATTGATTACCTTAAAAAACACATTCAACCAAACTTCAATCTTTTTCCAAAAGCTGGTGTAATTTTCACATCGATCGGACTAAGGGAAGGTTGGTAAAAAGCCAATTGAAAATGCTAGGTAGAGGGGGGGGCAAGGGGGGGTCTTGTCACGAAGTCACGATAGTAAATTTTCGATATCACGAATCACGAAACAAAAAATTCACTTTTCACGAACATGTGCACGAAACTGTAATTATTTGAAATCTTAATTTGTTGGTTTTACTTTAAGAGACCTCTTAAGAGAAATATCGGACTTGGACAGCTATTCCACTGCGAGTTGTTACGGCTCTTAGGAAGGTTAGAGTATCATCGTCGTTGTCACTTTCCACGGCATCGTCAGGTCCACTGTCTGTGTCATACTGCACATCATCTTCTGGGACTTCGGGGGCTTCAGACACTTCAGGATGAGCGAAGGTGACTTCTTGCTCTTGCTCTTCTTGTTCATCGACGATTGGTGGAACAGCTGGCTGATACTGCGCGGGAGGTTCAAGGTAGATCTTGTCCTTTGGGTAGGCAGAATCTGCTGGACAATACATATTCAAAGGCAAAGTGCCAGCCTTGAACTTCGTTGTTTCTTGCCTCACAGTTCTCTGTCGAACGCACTTGGCATGCTGAACTGCCCATTCTCTCATGATCTGCTCTTGGGTAGAATTTGTGCCTTGTTTTGCCAAGATGCGAGAGTTTGAAAATGTCTTTCAGTGGAATTGAACTGTCTGGAACTGGATAGTAGGATGTTGGGTGAGTGAAATAATAGGCTGCCCAGATTGTAATCCTTTTGATGCTCTCATAAACAGTGTTTCCCAGATTACGGGAGTAGTTAAGAGATGTGGGGCATTGATCCTTGAAATGACCAACAGCGTGCAGATTTTCCACTTGGGTTGTCAGACAAGAATGAAGATCAACGTGGATGTCTTTGTTGGTAGACTTCAATTTATCATCCAGCCGATTAAGTTGATTGTAGATCATCTGTACGGACTTAAGCATCTTTCTTGCCCTCCAAACTTCCCGCGTGCTTCATATCTCGATGAACGCACGCTGACGCATGAATCAATTGTTAAATAGTCTAAAGGTCTCACAAGTCACCTTGTAAAATCGAATTTGTAGTCGAGTCAGTCAGGATTGGAAGTTCGAGGTCCCATTGATCTTGCGTGTTGATGGAGAACGCTTGATTGATACCATCCTTCACCAGTCTGCAGATCCTGACATCCAAGCTTTCACCGAGGCCACGTTTTATGCACTCTTCTTTGATTCCGCAAAAACTAGTCACACATCTTAAGAAGACACTTAAAATTTCGTGCCAATTCTGACACGCTCCTTGGATCCAGCAAATTTGGAAGTGCCTGATTCTAGCTCAGCATGGTAAAATATAACTGATTCAACAACCGCAAGGACTTTGTCGGATTCAGCAGCCATGATCTCTATCAGTCTGAGTTACACCGAGTCCGCACATGTCGTTCATCAACGGCTCATCAGTCAAAAATCCTATTGAGACGGGTTCATTGGCTAATACGGTGATCAGGAAATCAGCGGGTTTATTTAAACCTGTCAACATGCTTTGTTTGTCGCTACTCTCAGTCGGCTTGACTCAAGCGTTAAATTCATTGAGGTCACGGAAAAAATCTGATCACAATGCAGTGAAATTCAGCTACGAACTTAAAGTGGTACTATGACGAAAATCGCATCTCTCCTATCTAAGCCATTTTAAAACATAAACAAGTAGTCTTTATGAGAAGAAAAATGTCGTTTACTATTTTCAAATGTCTCTTTTTCTTCCTGAGATATTCAAGTTTTTAAAATATGCAAATTAGACAAATGATGACGTCATACACTCAACCAAATTTTGATCAAATATGAAGAAAGATATCTCAGCCAATTTGTATCAGAAATGTTTCATTCTTTGAAGTAAGGCTCTACTAAATGTGCTCCACCATACGAGCTTAACAGTTTTGTTACCATGGCAACATACTGGGTTCCAGACCTCCCTAATATTAAAGGCTTTTCTGGCCACCTTTGGCGTTCCATTTTGATATTTGTTAATGGTGTCTCATATGCATGATCCAGCAGGTATATAAATATGTTAGCTCGAACTCCTGGCCTCGTTTAATGTTTTCCAAGCTGAAAATCACTAACATATTGAAATCGAGTTGGTGGGGACTGGAAAAGAGTGAGTTGCCATGGGAACAGAATTTTTTATAGCCGTAGGTGTGTTTCCTGTAGAACTATTAGCCTACCAAGTTTCAATGGATTCTGCTGTAAATTGACCGAGATAGCTCTATTTATATACATAATATAATATTGGGTTGAGTGTATTACGTCACCAGTCATTCATTTGCATATTTTACACATTTTTCAAACTTAAATATCTCCGGAATTAATGCAGATATTTGAAAACGGTAAACGGCGTTTTTTTCTTTCATGGAACTCTATGTGATACACCTAAAAAATTGAGGGGTAAAAATTTGATCATAGTACCACTTTAACTTTAGACATTCACGATTTATTTCTTATCTATTCACGATTCACAGCTAAGGACTTTTGCATTTCACGCCTCACGGAATACACTTCAATCGCGATTCACAGAACAGTTTTTTTATCAAATCACGATTCACAGAGCACAAAAAAACCGGATCACGGTGTCACGAAAATACCCTTGCTCCCCCTCTAGGTATGGTCCAGAAAAAAACTGTATTGAGCCACCTTAAATTGTTAAAAGAAATATTTAAATGATTTGCTTTTCATCTAGGGAAAAAAGATGCTACCAAACATGATATCAAGGATGACTTCCTCCGAGAACTTATCGCAATTTGGGTAAACTTTAATTTTAGAGACTCCTTCTTTTCCAAAAACGACTTTTCTAGCAGTATGATATGGAATAACGCATTAGTCAGAATTCCTAATAGGCCTCTTTTCTACAAGCACTGAGCCGAAGCTGGTGTACAAAATATCAAAGATCTTGGTAACGATGATTTTAAGGTCATAACTTATAGAGACTTTAGAGGGAAATATTGCTTATCTGCCTCTTTCCTTGAATTTATGGAGTGACCTCGGCCATAAGGGGCGCCATGAAGTCTTTGAAATTGAAGATGCAAGATGGACAAGGTCAGAGGTTTTCGGTGTAAAACCTAATTGCAGCAACCAAGCTGACTAAATAAGCGTATAAAATTCTAATTAAAAAATTCTACTTACCCCCAAAAGAGTCAAGAAAAATGTGTTAGGGTCTGTGACCTTGAAGTGGTGGAGGATTTGAGCTGGAAGTGTGTGTTGCAATTTTGTATTGAATTTGAACAGTATTGCATTCTTACCTCTAACTGATATTTAAGCTGCTTCAGTTCTGCAACTAAGTGCTGTTCTGTTGCGCTTTCACAAGGTGAAGCTGAGGAATTCTGCTGTATGCACTGGGGACAGGAACCCTTTTTGCCAATTGACTTGTGAAAAAAACACAGTTACAACGTGCATGTCAAACATGCCGAGTTCATTATAATAAAAGATCCTCTCTGGGTTGAAAACAATCACTACAAAATTTGTGACTAAGTTATCTTTTCAATTTTTTTCTTAAAGCTTATGAACGCGAACAGTCACAAAACGACATGGCACAACACTTAAACTTCTAAATAATCACGTACCTTTTCTGAGTAACTTATGGGGAACATTTATTGTAGATGTCTTGAATAGCTAAAATGCCTAACCTTTTGAAGTGATTCATTTGTTATCTTAAGCTCCTCTAATTCTTCTGTCAACTTGAATATTTCGTCTTCATTTGATTCCTTGTAAAAAAAAAAAAAACATCTCAAGTCAGCTGTCTCCAAATAAGAAGCTTTGACATGACATCACAGTGGCCACATTGGGGTTTCCATTTCATGAAGTTTCTCTCTTGGGGAATGAATTTCATCCTCACGTAAACATTTCTTGTTTTTCAGAATTTTAAGATTGCCACCAAAAAAGCAACATGGTGCAATTACATATCACTAAAAAATCTGTACATTACCTTGAGCTGTTGATAAACTGTTAATGGTATAGTGGGTATGTCACACTGAGCATCAAACAACTCTCCTTTGACTCGGCAATGCTGGTGGTATAAGCCAACAAATCATTGCTTGTTAGTTAATAGCTCATTTCCAAATTACCTTTAACCTCTTTTCTTTCATATGAAAATGAGATTTCATTCACATGTAAATTAAACTCATTTTCATATGAATGATTGTGCACCACGCCTCGTTTTGATAGAGAAGCTTAAGGTGAAGTGAAGTGAAGTGAAGTGAAAGACTTTATTTAATGAGGGTGACCCGTGACAGTAACTTAAGTTACTGATAAACTTGGGGCCCTCAGCTTAAAATAATTAGAATGCTAAAAATATATTATTTACAATAAAATGCTAAAATACGATATTATTTACAATAAAATACTTAATTAAGTTACTATTAAAAATGGTTACAAATAATAAACTGGACTTACAATTTCAAACATACTACGAATAATAAGAGTTAAAAAATTCCATTAGTTTTCTGAGAGTTAAGAATAGTATTACATAATTTAGCCTTAAACGATTTAACGGACTTCTCTGTTTTTAAAGACCGGGGTAAACTGTTCCAATCTTTAATAGTTCTGACGGCGAAAGTGCGTCCTCCCTCAGAGGCGTTTCTGTGAGAGGGGCATAATAAATTTAAATTACAATTTCTAGTACTTCTCGAATGGACGTCAGAGTTTTTCCTTAAAGATGTGTTCATGTATTCAGGTAAAGTTCTGTTTATCCTTTTGTAGGCCAGTGCGCATCGATTTATATAAGCTTCTTTGTAAAAGGGAATCCAGTTTAGCTTATTAAATAAAGTAACAGTTCGACTAGTACGTTGTGCTGCAAGAATAATACGCGCAGCCCGTTTTTGCATACGGAGAACTCTCTCGAGTGCCTCTTTGTTACACCATGTCCATACTGTGCTTGCATACATGACGAGTGGTTTGATTACTGCGTTATAGTAGATCAATTTTTGATTCTTTTTCAAGTAGCAGCTTATATGGCGTAGAAGACCAATTCGTTTTGAAAGTTTGTTACATAGTTCGTCAACATGTGCTTCGTACGTTAGGTTCTCGTCGATTATCACTCCAAGAAGTTTATGGCTACCAACTTGTTCAATTTCTGCATTTTGCATCCTAGCTTCAAATTTTCCTGCGTCATGGATTATACGTCTGCGCAGACGCTTTCCCGTAGCCAACAACGCTTTGGTTTTCTTGGTATTTATAAACATTTTGTTTTCACTAGCCCATTTCTCAACTTCTGTCAAGTCCTTTGTTAATGATTTGTTTAGTGCAGGAATAGCTTTCCAGTCTGAGCTTAAAGACAAGGTGGTATCGTCTGCATAGATATCCATAGTTGACTTGTGAACGTTTAGAGGCATGTCATTGACAAACAGGAGGAAGAGCACCGGTCCCAATATTGATCCTTGGGGAACGCCCTGTCTGATAGTCAGCTGTTCAGATGTGGTTTTCCCTAATGTAATAAATTGCTTTCTCTGAGACAGGTACGATTGAAACCAGGCAACAGACGGAGGGCTTGCACCGTAAATAGACAGCTTTTTTAGAAGAAGTTCGTGATTTATAACATCAAAAGCTTTACGAAAATCTATAAATACCAGACCGGTCACTTCGTCATTGTCCATGTTTTTCAGGATGTGATCCGTAAGTCTGATTAGAGCTGTTTCTGTAGAGTGACCTGACCTGAAGGCTGATTGATACTCATATAACATGTTGTTGTCATGTAAAAACTTAAGAAGACAGCTGGCTACGTGTTTTTCGATAATCTTCGAGAAGACAGGTAAAACTGATATCGGGCGGTAATTGTTGATATCATTTCGTGCGCCACCCTTGTGCAATGGTGTAACTTTTGCTACTTTCCAACGGTCTGGAAAACTGTTTGTCGATATTGAAAGGTTCAGCAATTTGCATAATGGACTTGCAAACGCTGGTGCAATAATTTTGAGTACACGAATACTTATGCCATCGTGCCCAGAGGCCTTGTTACAAGCGATTTTCCCTATGGTGTCAATGATCTGCTTAGGCGTTATTGGAGGGATGTTGAAAGCCACATTATCATTCAATCATGAAGAGACAAAATTTTTCAGCTTGGTGTCATCAAACTCTACGCCAGCGTCGTTTTCCTTGCCAATTTGATCTAGGATGTTTACGAAGTACTGATTAAGCTCATTTGCAATGGAAGCTTCGTCACTAATGATGTTGTTTCGGAAATGGGCTATTATACCTCACGACTACCGCTTATAGCGGAGCTCCGGCGGCCTAAAGGGCCACCAAGCAGAGCCCCTACCCATATAGGAAAGAAAGGGTAACCCATGAATTGATTTTTTACGATAACTGCAGACATTCTCGCGTACTCATTGGCTAATTTTTATTGTCAATAAGCGGCTAGACACATGACTTTATAATTTATGTGATGCCTCAACGAGCACTTGACAATTTGTTATCACAAAAACCAAATTGATGTCAGTCTTCATGCATCTGTTCTGTTATTGACAATGAATTTTGTCGTAACATTGTCAAAGTTGCTTTGGATCCACTCGGCTATCGCCTCATGGATCCACAGCTACTTTGACAATGTTATGATGAAATTCATGATCAATAACAGGACAGACACATGAAAAACTGACGTCAATTTGTTAATTTGTCAATTTGTTAATTGTTCGTGGGCGTGTATGCATGACGACGGCAGCGACGACGATGACGACGACGATGGCGGCCATACTGCAGCTAAAAGGTTGACAGACATGCAGCCTTGATTTATAGCCTCCTTCTTTGATGTTGGACATCCATGTTATGGTCAATTGACACCTGTCAAAACAAGGTATTTGCTGACCAGTATCACATGACCATATCGCAGGCCCAAGTTTAGAGCTCATTGAGGTCATGTGGTTTTTTTGAAGTTGACCGCTGACCAAGTGTTGTTTTTCGATTGGATCGCGGGCTCATGTCAGGTTAACTTTGAAATCAGGGCCAGGTAGTTTTGGAGCCGGTTAACGTTAACTAAGGATTAATAGTTAATCAAAGTTTAAACTTTTCTTGTATAAAAATATTTTTCACTGCTTTTGTTTTGTTTGGTTCGACATTGTCCAAACTCAAAACAGAAGGCCAACCAACATAAACAGAAAACTTCACTGTACAGTTACAAACTCAGATCAAAATTTTCGCTCAACCTGGGGTAGCTGAATCGGGCTTTGAACAACCTGGCTTGGGAGCTCCGCTTTTAGGCTTGGCTAAATCTATATATTATTCAAAGGGATTTGCAGTTTGTGAACTTGATTCCCTTGGGTGTAAAAATGCACTTCTCCATGTTGTGTTTGGTTCCCCACATGACATGTTACATACCTGAAGTTGCTCTCTGAGTGTTTCATTCTCAAGTTTGAGTGTGGTGATTTGTCCATGCAGTGATATTAACTGGTCTGACTGGTTACCTATCATAGAAAACACCATCAAATGAAATGAATGCTGGTGTAAATTTAAAGGAAAAAAGACACCAAAACGATCAAGCATACTTTTTAAAAGCCTGCTGTTCTTTCCATCCCATCGCTGGTCAACACCTGCCACCAAAGCAAGCAAAATTAACACAGTGACCAAACAGGGTCAGTTCCATTACCAAGACATGTTTTAATGCCACCACCAGAATAATAATTTGTAAGAAAAACCAACCAATCGTCTGACTAGTAACATCATGGTTTCTTTAAGCATTGAATGCAACATGAAATAGTGGTCAAGTAGATTTTTCAGTTTAACGGGGTTTTCATTGGACACCATCATGGGTTTCATGGGTTTTTGTGTAAAGTTTAGCCAATGTTACGATCTGACAACGAATATCACATCTGTTACTTTTGATTTTACGAGTTCACCATTAAAATGGTCAAACTTTTGGTATATTAATGGACAATCATTACTCTTTATCATTTCTCACCTAAAACTGGTACAAAAGGTTTCAGTGTTCTGACTAAATATTTCGGTTGTACCAGAAACCCAAAAACCCAGAGACCCTCCTGAGTTTCTGGTTTCAACCAATGGCTTTTCACTGCCAGTTACTAAAAACTTTATACACATTCCTCTTGCACATTTTGGATATAGTTAATATTAGAAGTGATCATTGATAACAGTTGTCATTAGTATATATATCTTATTATTAACTAGTGAGACAATCTCAGATAGTGCAGAGTGTAGCTGACAGCCCTGGCACCATAATCACCAGGTCTTCAACCTGGCTCAGTTCATTATGGGTTTGTATTTACCTTGGCAGTCAACTGGGGCTTTTCCCCTTGCAGAATATGAACGGACACAAACCTTGGCGTAATCTTAGCAGTGTGTATGTTTCAAAAGTGTATTTTCATTCAAGGTCCAAAAATTACTTACAATAATATTACTCTTTGTCATGACAGCTTTTTAAGTTTACTGTGATGTTTGACGTTGATTTTTGTTCATTTTAAATTCAATAATGCGTTGATGCAGTAAATGTGACAATTTCACTTTTAACGTCAGCATTTGTAACTTGATACTTTTGTTTTCCCCACGAAGGTATAAAAAATGAAGACCTTGTTTTCTCAAAAAAACGTGGAAATTGTGCTTTTTTTCACTGTTGGAGATAAATGAGAGAAAGTTGAATATCTGTCGGAGTCTGTAGCAACATTTGAGCTCCTTTGCGGTTTCTTTTGTCACAAATTTACAATTTGAAGAGTCTTAATAGCACTAACTCGGGAGCTTTTTTGGCCTCTCTAATTTATGCAGTTAACTCCACCAGGGCCAGTCCCAAGCCCGGATGAGAGAGGAGGGTTGGGCATGGGGCTAGAAACTCCACCCCGTGAAAAACACCATGACTAAAAGGACTACACAAATTGCACTGAATGACCAAAGGAAACGGCCCAAGAGAGAGAGCATATGAAGCAGCACAGCCAAACCCGCAAGGGAACTACCACTACAAGCTGAATTGAAGCCCATCAGCATGACCTGGGAGGAGGTGAAGAGGGCAGCTTAAGACCAAAAGATGGAAGCTACCAGTCTGGACCCTATGTTCCAGAGGAAATGACAAGGAATAATAATAATAAGAATTGACGTAATTAATTGAAGAAATAAACAAGCCACTTAGGAAAAGGAATACGCTTCCTTCTTTATTTGAACCCTGACAGTTTGAAACCAGCAGATGATATTTGTTGAACTGGCCTAGCAGTAATTCCAAAAGACACCCAGTCACAGCAGCATTTTGTGCACTAAAAGGGAGAAGTGGCACTACCTTAAAAGTAACTGCAGTCTTCATTCACATCACATAACATATAAAAAACCGCATGGCTCTGAGGATGATCAAAGAGCTCTTAGGACCTGCTTCTGAATGCAAAGGCCTTTGCCTGATTCAATTCTTACTAATGTAAGTCATTTGAAATTCAAAAACTGACACGAAATGTATTCCTTGCCTAAAGTTTCTGTGCACTGAAGGGCTGGAAATAACAGTCGGTCATCGGACATTGTCCGACCAAATTTTAAATATGTCCGGCCAATTTCACATTATGATCAGACATGATGTCCGAACATTTCACCAACACCAAGTTATTGTCCATCCATAAAATTTAGTCAGATACATTGTCAAAAGGTTCGAAATTGCGACCGGTACGACAGCCAATACAGCTAAAATATCATCTTTGGCGACCTAAAATTCTGGTTTAGTCGACAGCCGAAAATGCGTCTGTGTTCACAGGTTACCATAATGGCGACTATGTTTCTCTGTGTTGATGATCAATAGCGGTTATTTCCTCAGACATTGTCCTTCCAGAAATGCATAGTCAAAGATCTTTGCTTCTATAACATTCAATATAAGAAAAGAAAGCAATCTATCCTTTTGCTTCCCTGTAAATATCCTGGAGCCCATTATGGGCTCCTGCCATATCATAAAGCAGAAGTGTTCATCTTTCCTGTACTTGCAAAATAAAGTACTCTACAGAAATTGCCTCATTATGCATTACCTGCATTGCGATATGCTGTTAGCCCTTCATGTAGTACCCTAGAGTCAACTTTGGTCAGGAGCCCATCACTAGGAGCCTGCAACTCCCATACTAAGCCTGTGTCACAGTATTTTTACAGACCGGTCTATTTTAAGGCTTATTCTCCCACGAAAAAGGTCAGTTCTGGTCTATATGAGCGCGAATCGGTAAGGAGAAAAATGGCGGCCTCAGACGGACATGTCGACCTAATCTTGCGCTGAAATTAACATAGGCACGCAAGGCGTGCAAGAGTTTTTTTTTCTGAAGTCTCGGAGATAGGAGCATTCATGGAGCTGTTTACAGTAATGATTTGGTTAATTCGACAAGTTATTTTGGTTGCAGTGTACAGCAAGAAGGAAACTGGGAATTTATGATGTACATACGATGTTACATCGGTAATGGTAAGATAGCTAAATAGTAAGCCATAAGATGTTTGACTGAACAAACTACAGTAATCTGACAGATCTCCAGATTAATGTAGATACCATCTTATTTTTTTTCTTTGATTCGTTGATAAAACCCACACTGTGATTGGTGTGACAGGTGCACATGCATAACTCCCTCACTCGCCGATCACATAGCCTTTCCAACCCCCAAGAGGAATTTTTGCTCAAAAATACTCAAGTTAAGAGACCTTTTCGCATTTTATACAAGTCGTAAGTTTACCCTTTTTACACAACACAACACAACAACACTACTTCACCGAAAATTTAAAGAAAGAGAAAAAAACCTCTCTGACACATTGAAAGTCTGATTTAATTAAATTGCACTTTAACTTGGTGCCACGCAGTCTTCAAAGAACATTTGAGCAGTTTTGATACTTTTTACCTTTAAAAATATCGGACTGAAAAGAATGTCATAAAATGCCCATCTAATAAAAATAAACTGCTACTGCAGAGACGTAAAAACCGTCCAGAAATAAAAGTGTTTTTTTGTTTAATATCCTGGGAACAATAGCCGATAACTTGTCAGCTCTAATTGAATTTACTCCCATATAAGTGTTAAGTTACCATTTGTCACTAAAGATAGCAAACATCTCGTGGGAACGAGTGGTGACGATTCGTCAGCTCTAATTGAATTTACTCCCTTGTGAAAAACAAGAGTGTCAAATTACCCTTTGTAACTAAAAAATAAAAATATCTCATTATATTTGCATGCAACAAGAACAAAACAATCGTCACCTGCACTTACTATTGTATACGTTAGAACTGTTTCAAATCTAAATAGTCTTGTCTCCTCTAAAACATGTCCTAAGAACTAGAAGTGATGATTCGTGACCTCTGATTGAATTTACTCCTTGTGAAAAACAAAAGTATCAAGTTACCTTTGTAGCTAAAAATAAAAATATCTCGTTGCATTTTCATACTATGAACTCACGAACTGTTTCAAACCTCAAGACTCATCTCGTTCGTAACTAAAATCCTCAGCCTAACCCACAGAAAATGTCAAAGTAAGCCCAATATATGGATACTTCCTCCTCTTTTACAGAAGAATAAATATGGCTGTTCCGAACTGTATCAGGATCAAATCTTCTCACATACCATTTACCTTTACAACAAGAAATTTGATTGGCTGTCTATAGTAGATCCAATCTGATTGGTGTGACATACATACATCTCTCACTCACTCACCCATTGACCTGTAACATACCCAACGTGCCGACTAAGAGGTATTTTTTTTACAAAAAAATAACTCAATAAAGTCTATGCTTGTGATTGGTCTTTGAGGTCCCTGCAGGGGTCTGAATTCATGGTAAATTCAAACTAAAAATAGATGGGTCTGTGAAAAGGCCGGGACAGGAATAATTGGGGTAGTTGCACACTCCTAGTGATGGGCATTCAATAAAAAACTAGGTTTGCTTGAAGGACATATAATCAGGAGATAACCAGGAGAGATTGGTGCAGTTATCTTGTAGATAAAGTCATCTAATCATCATAAATGATAAATAAATCAAATTTACATGCAGTTTTGAACGATTTGTATTGAAAATCTTTACACCATGCTAATAAATTTTATTATGCTAATTACTTAAGCAAATCAATTATGCAAATTAATGTCCGGTCAAATTGATAAGATGTCCGACCAAAATGAAGATTTGAAAGGACACGTGTCCTGTCAAAGAAGAAAAATTATTTCCAGCACTGGCGCTGTTGACAGGCACTGTTGCACTTTGTCGGCAAATAGCTTGAATCAAGGAGTGTGATGCTTAATGGTTAGGTAGCTTGCGTAGCAAGCGTTCTTATACAAACACTGAGCATTCTGGCCACGCAAAAATTGGGTGT
This sequence comes from Orbicella faveolata, assembly GCF_042242905.1. Classification (NCBI taxonomy): domain Eukaryota; kingdom Metazoa; phylum Cnidaria; class Anthozoa; order Scleractinia; family Merulinidae; genus Orbicella; species Orbicella faveolata. The sequence goes on from NW_028301554.1 coordinate 12,199,603, forward strand.
AGAGCAAAAATTATTGACAAAGCTACCTCCAACTCTTTCTTTTTTTGCCCTCGCCTCTAGTTTTGCATGAGATGACTAAACTTGTTCACGTTTTACTACAGAAACGCTTGCTATATGGGTTAATGGTAAGGTTGCATCTTAATCAAGAGATAATCTCTTGTCTTAATGCATTGGCAGTCAAAAGCACTGCTACAATAAAAAAAATGGATTTTTTTGGTCCTCTTCATTGCTTCTGAAGTATCGATATTTATAACGAAAGCTGTAACAAGAAGCCCTAGCAAACCGAGACGTTATTTATTACGTTTTTTGTTAAAAAGAAAATAAAGTAAAACTGCTTATTGAACCCAAAAAAGACTCTGTATCTAAAAGAATGTGACATTCCCCACGCCATATACATTGCATGTAAAATACAATTTGTGTCAGTTTGTAAAAGGTCCCGTGCAATCATGCGAAATAAATTTCCGTTGTGAAATATCAGAGAAAAAATCAAAAATAATATGAGTTTTCCTTTTTCCATTCTTCTGTTGCATTTGCCCTTCCTTACTATCCCTGTAAATGTACTTTGTTTTGTGATTTACAGCGTGATACCTCTTTTACTGGTTTTTGTTTCTCTAGTTAAGCATACATCTGGTTACATTCTGTGGAATAAAACTTCATGGAAGAAAAATTTCCAGCCTCCCAAAGTCCTTCTAGCAAAGAGCTAGTTTTACTACATTCCATCTAATTGATTAGGGTTGAACTCTTAAAATGTACGTCGCTATTTCGCAACGTGATACTGAACTTGGGCTACTTGTCGCTTAATATGCGTTACACTTTGAACCAAAAATAGATAACGTATTAAACCAAAGTGGCTGTGAGCCACTGAACTCAAGTAATGAATTACTCCAGCATCATCGAGTCTGTTAAATGGCACCACAATCAAACGCCTAAACAGATCCATGAATGTGAAACATTTCCATCCAAACAATTCACTTGGTGAGTAAATCATGTTACCTTCACTTGAATAAGCTCAGCAATGACGTATTTTCAGGAACAACTTGGTTAACTGTTTGTTCTTGGAACTCACTTGGGTCTGCTGTTTTAATCACTCAGCGTTTCTGTACAAACCTTTATCAACAATACTTTATACCCAAAAACTTAACCAAAAGGTAGTGTTTGCCTTTCCGATGTTTGTGTTTCAGGAATTTGAGTAGCATTTCGATCAGTTTTGAACACAAAATATGCCATTTAGCCCACTGATCAGTATTGAATTGGTTTATCAGTGGGAAAAAAATATATACACTGTCAACTGTATAAACGATCCATGAATAAGAAACTTTGCCACTGAAACAAATTACTTAATAAATAAATGGTACCGCGTGGTGCAGTCAACTGTGAACCCTTCATATACTGGTCAGCGGATTGGCAAACTGTCCAACAGGAATCGAAGGATCGATTAATGACTATGTCATTATCCGAGTTAAAAATGTGACGCTACCCACGATATATTTGTTACACTTATAATGTGATTTGTGTCCATTATTGAGTTTCAAAAGGTCGAGTACAAACATGAAAAATAAATTTCTATTGTTCAGACGATCTGTTCCTTAAACTCAGAGAAATAATCAAATACAAGTTTTACTTTTCTGTTTTCTGTTGCATCACCCCTTTTTTAGTATCCAGTTGTATTTTGTTTTGTAATTTACAGAACTATTTCTTTTGCTGCCTTTTTTCTCTCTAAGTGTACTTGCTTCAAGAAACAAGACAACAATACACACATTATTGTCTGCTTCAATCCAACAGGTTATACACAGTTCTAAATAAAGCTGCTGCAAAGAATAATGTGTATTCGCTCATTCGAACACAAAATCTGTTTTCATTCAAGAATACCGAAAACATTCAGTATATGTAATGCCTACCACAACCTGACTTTCTAAGGAACAGCTAGGGAACAGAATTCCTTACTTCAAAGCACCACCATTGAAACAACAAGACAGACATTATTGTCAGCTTTATTCCAACATCTTAAGGATGTTCACGCAAAAATTTTCCAAGTGAACGTTGATTTTTTTTCTGAGACTTTTACCACTGTACGATGATGAGTTAATTATGTCAGAAATGTAAAAAATTGGGGGGTCACCGACTTCGTTTTGGAGAGAACATACCCGGAAGAACACCCTAAATCTGAAAAAAAATGGGCTTCATTAGTGAATAAGGCCACAGTGTCTGTAAGCCCATAAATATTGCAATTAGATCTTTGAAGAGAAATGTTCTCTGCCAAACATTGTTTACGTGGACCTATTAAGTGAATTTAGTCACCTGGTGAGGTTCCTTAAAGAACAAGTTCACATTTAGCGACCATAGTTTCACGCGCCTTGCAACCGCAAGATGGCAGGATTAGATGTCCCGTGGACAGAAATTTTTTGTTCATTTTTGGACAATGTGAAGATAATTGTAAATAAAATCTGTTTCTGGAAAGAAAAGTAGGAGTCATAGAACATCCAAGATTGTTAAATCCAGGCAAAGCTCTAGCAATGGCCATCTGCCTTATCATTGCTTATTTTGATGTGAAGTATATATGAAATAATTCATATTTGAACTGCGGTTGTAGATGAAAGTGAAGAATGATCATCGCAGTAAATTTTCCAATTTAAGCAATTGGAAAGAAGAAGCCTGAAAAAATCAGGGCTTCAACGGGATTTGAACCCGTGACCTCTACGATACCCGTGCGATGCTCTACCAACTGAGCTATGAAGCCACACATTGGGAGTGAGGTCAATTAATTGAGTTCATATCTTCCTGTGAGGAGTGAAATGATGTGAAGTATATATGAAATAATTCATATTTGAATATTGATCATTCTTCACTTTCATCTACAACCACAGTTCAATTATGAATTATTTCATACATACTTCACATCATTTCACTCCTCACGGGAAGATATAAACTCAATTAATACCTCGTTCCCAATGTGTGGCTTCAAAGCTCAGTTGGTAGAGCATCGAACCAGTATCGCGGAGGTCACAGGTTCGACTCACGTTGAAGCCCTGATTTTTTCAGGCTTCTTCTTTCCAATTGCTTAAATTGGAAAATTTACTGCAAAATACTGAAATTCAAACCCATAACAATACTCCTGAATGCCCATGAATTTGGCATTCTGAAGCAAAAATGGAGTGTATAACCCTAGAGATGCTAGGACACATGCGTCTTACATGTTGGGTTCTACCACTGGGAAAAGCACTCAACATTTGTGTGTGATCCCGTATGAAATGTATTTTCCACCTAATGTATAGTCGACACGAACACTAACTAATCTGTGCATGCATTCAGAGCAGTTTGGTTTTGTTCTTAAGACAATAGTACCACAAGAAGAGCAAGAGGTTTTCTGAAACAAAATTAATATATAGCTTTGATGTTATCACCACCTTGAGGTAGGTGTACCACGTTTTACATAGTGCACACAGATATCTAACCCACCTCACCCCCTTGCCACAACGCTAATTAATTAATTGAAATTAATCATTTAAACGTACATTAAAGTTTACACCTTAGTGCCTCAGTATTTTGATTTAGCATCTTAGTGCCTTAGTACTTAGTGCCTTAGTATCTTAGGCCTTAGTATCCTAATGTCTTAGTGACTTAGTGCCTAAGTTCCATAGTGCCTTAGCAAATGGCAGCCCCGAAAACACAATAGTGCATCATACACTAACTAGTGAGACAATCTCAGATAGTGCAGAGCGCAATTGATAGCTCTGGCACAGTAGTCCCATAAGTACTCACGCCTGCTTGGTTCACTTCCGGTTTGTATCTACCTGGGTAGTCTGCTAGGGCTTTTCCCCTTAGCAGTGTGTATGTTTCCAGGTTGTGTTTTCATTCAAGGTCCAAAAATTACTTACAATTACTGTTTGTCACGGCAGCTTTTAAATTTTACTCTGGTGTTTTACGATGACAGAAACATGACAAATTCGCTCTTTGTGCCAACTTTGTAACTTGATACTTTTGTTTTCCTTGCAAAGGTATTTAACATGAAACCCTTGTTTTCCCGCAAGATGTGCTTGTTTTTAGGGGATAACTGAAAGAAAGTTAAATATCTGACGAAGAAATGGAAGAGAAACGATTTTGTTTTTTCTAAAAATGCAAATTTTTTTATCACCGATGAACAAGAACTAATTTAATTATCAGATAGTCACGGAATACCACTTTCTTTTTCTGTTGCCACCTTTGTTGTTAACAATAAAACAATTCAAAATTGATTCACAATAGTGATTGATACAAATGAGTGGCGTTTCAATGAGAAGTATTGAAGGTAAACAGTGCTACTTGGCCGATATTATCCTGCATCGGTGAACAAGTGTCCTCAAAGACTGATTAAATTAATTTTCACTTTTATTAGGTGCCACGGAGTCTGCAGCAATATTTGAGCACTTTCCTGGTTTCTTTTCTCACAAATTTACAATTTGCAGAACATTGAAGCAACTAACTTGGGAACCTTTTGGTCTCTCTTATGGATGCAATTAAGGCATGAAATAAACAAGCCACTAAGGAGAAGCTATACATTTTCCTTCTTTATTTAAACCCTGACAAACATACTTTTGTAGTTTGAAAACAGCAGATGATATTTGTTGAACCGACCCGTGGCTGTGGTTAATTCTACAAGATATGTTTCACTTTTGCACCAAAAAGGGACAAGTGGTGCTACCTGACATCACAAAACATAAAATACCGCGTGGAAACATAGTGAATAACACTAACGATGCTAGAACGCATGCATCTTACATGTTGAGTTCTACCATAAGGAAATCCATTCAAAATTTGTGCGTGACTCCGTTTGCAATGTACCCTCCACGTAACATAGATGCCATGAATGCTAACTAATCTGCGCATGCATTTAGAGCAAATTGGTTTTGTTCCAAAGAGAATGGTACCACAAGGAGAGCAAGGGGTTACCTGAAACAAATAAACAGCTTTGTGATGTTCACGCTCAACTGATGTAGATGGAACATGTTTTACTTAGGGTACACATGGACCTTTCCCACTCCACCTCACCCCCACTACTTCCTTGCCTCTAGACTAATCAATTAATTGAAATTAATTAATTAAACAAACATTACAGTTTACACCTTAGCGCCATAGGGCCTTAGTACCTTAGCGGCAGGCAGTCCCCAAACCATCTCAATAGTGCACTCTGCACTAAATATGGATCATTGGATAATGCAATTGCAGTGTTTTCACCGGTTTTGCCACCATGGGTTATGAACCATTATAACATGCTCTACAAATAAGCTAAGCGTGTGCATGATTTTTGGGGCATTTTTATTCTTATTTAAGTTTAGTTTTTTTATACTTTGGGGGCGTTTTAAATAAAACAATTATTCCATTTTGCGCTTGTTGGATATGAGATGATCATAACCAACTTGGCCCTATGTGCCTATTGGCTTTGTACCATTCCAACAAGTGCAAAATGGAATAATTAAACAATACTGGGAAAATATCAGTCCGAGGTCTGGACAGTACAGACCGAGCACAGCGAGGTCCGCACATAAAAGACTGAGGGTCAATATTTTCCTAGTATGGTCCCGAGCAAGCTTGGTTAGAGATTCATTACACGACTGAAAATGAAAAAAAAAATACCATGACCATGGAAAAAAAGTTGAAAACTTCAAGGGAACAATAGCATCACGCACAGTTTCTAAAAATAGATTACATCACCAGAGACCCCCCAATTGACTCAGACAAGAATTACAGTCCGGTGGAAGGTTTTGTATGAGTGCGTTGTCTTCTAGACCATAAAATCAGGTAAAAAAGGAAGGATTGGTGGTCTAGGTTATTGATTAGCTTAAATAATGTTAGAACGCAAACACTGCTCCAGTGGGTAATGTAAAACGGATTCAAGGTGTCCAAAATAGAGCCTAAATGTCCCAAATTGAGAACTGCAGTTGCGACTAGCCAATCACAATACTTATCCATTGTTAATCCTGGTCTTGAAGAGAAGACTTATCAGCTGTGTATTGCGAGAAATTCCCAAATTTGACAACCTGAACAGTCTTTTTCCACAGCCTTTTTGTTTTGACTAAGTTAATACTACTGAGCGCAAGAAGGAAAAGTATTTACCTGGTAAATCAATGTCTTCATCGTTATCACTGGAGTTAAAATCGGCTGTGTTGTCATCCTGAAAAACATGGGAACCAGACTGGTGGTTGACATATACATTTGAGAAAAGTTGTCTCACCTCATTAACACATTTCATTTCATGTAACAAACCCTCATTCTAAACATATATGCCAACAAAGTGGCCATCCTCTGTAAAAGTAGGGTCACATGTTACAAACACGGTTATTGTTAGGCATCAGAAAGGGTGTTCCAAACTCCCTTCTGGATTACCGCTCTGTTCGCTAAAAAATCTCCCTGCCTCCACCCCAAGCAACAGATATATGCTACATTCACATAGATGGAACTTAACTTGTCATTATGTCTCCTGCACAACAATCTTACCTGGTACGAGGCCACCTGGGCTTTAAGAGTCTCTATTTCTTCCTAAAATTAATAACAAGTATGAAACAGTTATCACTGTTAGCCTTCTTGTACCTCAAGTCAGCTGTGAAATAACTTACACAAAGTGTTAAATATTCTTGTTTTGTTTTAAGAAAGCAAAGTCCAAACATTATGATACCAGTTGGCTTACTACTTCATTTTTGTGCCTTAAATTAAGCAAAAACAAGGTAAATCAAGCTAAACACCAAACTATATTGATGAAGAAGGACACTAAAACCTGCAAGATTTCCTCCCTTTGCAAAGAGACTGTGGTAGATTTTTGTAATATTCAGGATACAAGGAAGAAAGTTACTAGCACAGAATTCAAAACCACATCTATAATGTTACTAATGGATTTACGTTTGATACTATTTGCAGTTAATCCAAAAAAGAAAAATATCCTGTCCCAGAATATTGCAAAGTTCAAAAATACCAAATTGAAAAAAATGATATCGCACATGTGAGGATATCATTTTTATCTACACGTGATATCATTTTGATATCATTTTGAAGTTATTAATTTTTGTTGTAAAAAAACCTCTAGTCAGGATGTCAGGACTATGTCTTCAGTAGTTGGTTGGGTGGAAGATGTATGTCTCTCAGAGCAATCAGATTAAAGCTACTGAAACCAGCGAGGATGTTACCTTGAGGTGGAACTACCCAGCACTGACAAGTTTTGGCAAAGTGGTGCTTCCAACAGTCAGGAGACTGACAAATCACTAGTTTCCCTGGGAGTTTCTCTGCATTATCACCGAGTTGTTCCACATTGTTTTACGCTAGATTACGATCAATGGAACTGAAACTATGATCCAATATATTTTTTTGGAGGAAAGGTGTTTTCAAATGTAATAATATGGATTTATACTGTGGAAATACGAACAGAAATCAGTGCAATCAGCAAAAATATCATCTTGAGGTGAAACTTGTCAACGCTAAGGTTGGGGCGAAGAGTTAGTGGGTACTTTTCTGTTGATAGTAATCAAAGTATCTTTGTTTTTTACCACTTTATATAAATAATTTGTGTATATTCTCTGTAGTTTCTTCAATGTTAAATGTTTAATTGTGCGAAGTCGTGCGGTTGAAGTTGTTGTTTATGACGAATTGAAGCTATGCTTTTTTGCAAGCAGTCATAATGTAAGCTTATTTGTTACCTCTTCGCATATAATATTTTTAGTTTCTACAATGTCAAATCTTAAACTCTGTGAAGTATCAGAGCGGTACAAAAGTTACGAACGTTTTCAAGTCTAATGACGACAACTAGTTATGAATAAGACCACTGAGGTTCAAAACTTGTTTTTGTTGCCAGCAAAAGTAACGAGCTAATTTAATTTTAGGTACAAATGGTAACTTGACACTTGTTTTTTCAGGGATGAGTTCTTACAATAAGAACTGATGAATCAGTGATTCTTGTTATGTGTGTTTCTCGGAGCATTTTGATATGTAACTTGTAGCAATAAGTATTCTAATAAAGGGAATTTCAAAACATTCCCATGTAAAGGTTTTGAATTTTAGTATGGAAATTGTGCAAACTTTTCTGAAGACTCCATGGCGGCAAGTTAACCAAATCAGCCTTGGAGGCCAGCCAACTGGAAACTTAAAATGGCTCCTTGCACAACCTCTGGGGCATGGGACATTTTGAATTAACCATCTTGGCTGAAAATTAGCCTGTTCAAGGCTCTAGGTGTAGGGGGAGGGAGCCAAGCATGCTGATATGTATTACACATGGCTCTCTACTAACTGAACCTCTGGCACTTCACACACATTACACCTAACAAAACAAAGTATCCACTGACCATAGTATCACATGACCATATCGCGGACTCAAGTTTAGAGCTCATTGAGATCATGTGTTTTTTTTAATTTGACTGCTGACTAAGTGTTGATTTTCGATTGGATCGCAGGTTCATGTCAGGTTAACTTATTGTAATCAGGGTCTACTTAATAAAGTGTATTATCGTTTGTCTCATGATGTAGTCACTTGAGATGTAGATCGCGACGTTTCGACTGCTTACTGCTAGTCTTCTTCAGGCGATAAGGTCGACTGATTGCACGGCATCATTTATATCACAAAGGTCGGCTGTGATTGGTGCATTTTGATCCTCCTATTGTTCCATTATTCCGGCGAGTAGCTGTTCCCTCAGTGGTCCGTTGTTGTACCGTTCTCCTGTTGTTGTGTTTCTTGATCATGGGTATCCATGCTTCAGGAATTTCGATTCCACTATCCCTGTTGATGTTGTTAGGGTGAAGTCTTATGTGAATAGCTTCCTTGACCCTACGTGTGTACCAGTGAGGATCTCGATCAATAAACTTGACCTCATTCCAGATAGGATAGTGGCCGGTCTCGTGGGTGTGTTCAGAAACGGCGGAGGTCTGGGTTCGGGCGAGTCGTATATCCCTGTCGTGTTCTTTGATCCTCTCCTGCATAGATCTCCCTGTTTCCCCGATGTAGACTTTGCTGCACTCACAAGGAATCCTGTAGACAACACCATCTTGTTTAGCCGGGTTGACGGTGTCCTTTGGTCGCACTAAGTGTGACCGAAGTGTCGTGTCGGACTTAAAGACGGTGTGAATGCCTTGTTGTTCTAGGCAGCGGCGGAGAGACTCCGAAACTTCTTGGACATAAGGTAAAACGGCGGTGGATTTAAATTCCGCGACAGGCTCTCTTCTTGGGGTTGTTCGTGCCTTTGTGATCTTCTGTACAAAAGAGGAGGGATATCCGTTAGAAACAAGTACAGATGACAGATGTTTCTTCTCTCCAGCGATTACTGATGGTTTGGTGACAAGACGTTTAGCCCGGTCGTACAGACACTTCACAATACCGCGCTTTACTGAACGAGGGTGGTGTGAATCATACGCTAGGTACTGATCAGTATGTGTTGGTTTCCTGTAGACACTGGTGGTAAGGCGGCCATCAGGTTCTCTGTAAACTGACGTGTCAAGAAAGGCGATCTTGTTGTTGTTCTCGATCTCCATGGTGAAACGGATTGATGGTTGTTGACTGTTCAGGTGTTGCAGGAAGATGTCAACTCTATCCCGATCCAGGATGGTGAAAGTATCATCTACGTAGCGTTTCCAGATCTTAGGCTTGCAAGGTGCAGACTCTATTGCTTGTTCTTCAAATATCTCCATATAGAGATTAGCAATAACCGTGGATACAGGGCTCCCCATGGCTGTGCCGTCTCGTTGTTTGTAAATCGATCCGTTGTACTGGAAGTACGTAGATCTTAATACGAAATTCAAGAGGTCCGCGATTTGAACTGGTGTAAGTGTCGTGCGGTCAGCCAGGCCTGCGTCGTTCTCCATTTTTTGTAGCGCGGCTTGTACGGCGCCCTCGATCGGTACGTTGGTAAACAGTGACTCTACGTTGAAGGACACCATGATCTCGTGGTCCTGGATCTCTTCACTGGCGATGGTGGAGGCGAAGTCAGTCGAGTTCTTCACTGTGAAGTTCGAGTTACCTGCAAGAGGAGATAATACGTTAGCCAAGAAAGCAGACAGGTCGTATGCAAAGGTGTTGACACACGACACAATTGGCCTAAGCGGTGTGTCGGCCTTGTGGATCTTCGGCAAACCATAGATCCTAGGTGGTTGTTTGTGTCGAGGTCTGATCTTATTATAAACCGCCTCTGATATGTGTCCACTCCGTTTCAGGGTTAGCAGCTTCTCAGATAGCTTCCGGGTCAAGCGGTCTGTCAGATCTTTGTTGAGCAGCTGGTACGGTCCGGAATCAATTAGCGCTGACATTTTTGTGTGGTATGTGTCAGCGTCCAGGATTACGCTAGCGTGTCCTTTGTCGGCCGGAAGGACCATGATTGAGTTGTCCTCTTTTAAGCTTTTAAGAGCCTCCTGCTGTTCCTTCGTGATGTTGGGCGTGGGTGGTTGTGCCTGTTGAAGGATGGTGTTGACGGATCTCCTGACTGTGTCTGCTCGCTCCGCATCTAGTGGCCTGACTGCTGACTCGATGTTGGCGATGATGTCGGTGGCTGGGACGCTCGTAGGAGTCACGGCGAAATTTAGACCTTTCTTCAGTAGGGACACCTCAGCTTCGTTAAGGGTCCTGGATGACAAGTTGATAACCCACTTTGTTTTGTCAACAAAAGTTGTAGGAGAAACAGAAGACTGTTTCTCTCGCAAAAGTTTCTCAAACTTGCGTTGTTGACATTCTTTGGTGGTATTAAAGACTCGCTGGGTAGTGGATTTAACCTTGTCGAGTACCTCTGCAGCGTCATCCGCAGAAAGAGCAGATGTTATGCTCTGTGCTGTTGATTCGGCTTCTTTCCTCGTATCTGCCTTGGCTCTCTGCATCAGTCTGATTCTTTCCCTCAGGAATCTCATGGATGCTAGTTCAGCGACTCTGCGTGCGCCTCTGGTGGGAACTGGCGGCCGAACTTGCAGATCTCTTGGAACAATGTGGTTCTTAATACACCTTGTGAGAAAGGTGAGATGGTTGGTATAGCGTGCGAGCTTGCGAGAGCAACGCTCATGTCGACGAATCAACCCTAGGGCTGTGCGCCCATATTTCTGGTCAATGTCGCTGACTACATCGTGAGACAAACGATAATACACTTTATTATTGCATCTACCACGATGAATAATAACAACCTTTTCCTCGACAGGGTCTACTTGTTTGAAAGGTGGTTAATGCTAACCAGGATAAAAAGTTAGCCCAAGTATAAACTTTTCTTGTATAATTTAAATGTTTTAACTGCTTAGGTTTTATGTAGTTTGAGATTATGCAAACTCAAAACAGAAGGCCGAATAATATAAACAGAAAACCTCACCAGAAAGTTACAAAATTCATATCAAAATTCTTGCTTATCTTGGGTTAGCTTAATAGGGCTTTAAACAATGTGGCCCAGGAGCTCCGCTTTTAGGCCTGGCTAAAACTATATATTTTGCCAAAAGGAAATTACATGGTCGCTTAGAGATAAAAAATTTCTTTTCTTGTGTTGAAATTTTTTATCTCTGCATGTCCATGTAATATCCTCAATATCTTGAAGCTCTAAAGGTATGCAATGAATTTGTAAATGTCAATTTATGGACAAAATGTCTTTGTGATTCAAGGAAGATTGTCTGATTTACTATTGCACTGAGGAAATACACTAACAGAATGTCCAGAAAGTCATATATGGCTTACCCAATAACTGCGCAATACAAATTAAAAGCATTGTAAGATATCTACATAAAAACAAATTGCCTACCTCTGCTTCAGTTCTGGACTCTAGCTCCATTGTTAAATTGTGTCTAAGGCCTTCAACCTATTCAGGTGGGATAAATATTTGAACATTAAGGCTGTTCTTGACAGGTATCCTTTGATCTGAAGGCCATTTTGTACATAAGAGAACATGACAAGGAAATATCAGATGTTATTAAAAATAGGCACCATACAGGCGCATGTGACTACTGCTTCATTAAAGGTGAAAATGCAAAAAGTAGAATTGTCCTATATATACAGTTATGTGGATAAGAATGCATGCAAATAGTTAGATGATGAAAATTGGTGATGAGAAGCATTATTAAATGTTTATGAGCCATTGTTAAAGAATGTTTGAATTTGTCCAAACTGAGGAAAAGCAAAATGGTTCTTAAGCCATTTTCAGTATACCAAAATTCTAACATGGCTACGAGGCTTAGGGGAATAAAACAAAAGAAATTAATTATTCATCCCTCGACCTTGATAGAGCGGTTTTCAATTGAGTGTTGAAAGTAATTAGACAATTACTTTGGTTTTGGTTTTGGTTTTACTACGGTTTGAGATTGGCTGAGTCGTCTAATTGGTAAGTAATTGGTTTGGTTTTGGTTTTACGACACTCAACTGAAAACCGCTCTATGATTTCTTTAGTTGTATTCCCCCAAGCCTTGACCTTACAATAGTAACACATCAAAAATGGTGGGTGTTGCCATTATAACAGTTAAGTGTAAAATTATCAGCAGTGCATGGTGTATGGTGTATGAAAGGTAATCAGTAAACAGACATGATTGGACAATCAAAAACAGTTTTTCTTATTTTAATGAACTAATGAAACAAGATTTATGGTAAACAACACAACAAGAATGGCACAAACCATAGCAACAATTCTGGGGTTGCTTGAGAGTACCTGCATTATGGCAGAAGTAAAGGCAAACTTTTGCAACAGCTGGCACTATAGGGATGATTGAGTGAGTGAGTAAAGGCAAGCACTCTGGGCAGGTACCTCATTGTGATTACCAGTACAAGTACTTTTTTGACTAAAATAGTGACAACAGTCACATCCGTGAGTAAGAGTAACAAGAGTATTGAGGCCGTGAGGTACAAAGCAGCACTCTACTGATGTCCCACCATTCCTCCTTCCTAAATCCCTCAATAAGTTGTTTTGCTAAAGTCAACCATTTTAATTACTTCTCTCAATTCTCAAATTTCAGGGGTATGCGTTATTGATTCTGTAAACCCAAGTAACCAGCCACACCCTCTTGAAGACTCCTGGATCTGCCCCTGCAATTTAATTACAGAACAGCTTTGTCAGATCTATTTATAAGAAGTTGTTATATCCTTAATATGTATATCTATTAGTAACAAAACATATTGAATGCATTGTTAAACAATTCAAATATTTAGTGGTTTTTGTTTTGTTTTTCTGACTATTAACAAAGTGAACAGATAAAAAAATGGATCATGTGTTGTACTAAAGGCATCAGTGGTTGAGTGTTGACCAATGTCCTCAATCAACCTGCGATCGACATGCAGTCAAAATCTTGATTGACACTCAATCAACATCCCAATCGATACTCAGTCGACACTTAATCAATACTTGATTAACATCTCAATTGACACTCTATTGACACTTGTGTAAGACGGCCAAAACGGTTGACATAGCAACGACAGATACAAGTGTACGATTTATGAGTTTATTGACAAAAATAGCGGAGACAATAACAACAGGAACAAAATAAACGGGAACGAGTAACACTGAAATACAATAAACGATTACTAAAATAAGCTTAATGCTAATAAAGAGTAAAATAATTGCAAAAGGAAGATTGCATGACAAAAATAAAACAGGAAATTGTGTGACAAAAACTGTCAACATTTGTAGAGTATTACATGAAATACAGAACTAAAAAAGGTTCAAGTTACAGGATTACACAATAGTGCTAAGCTGTGTACAAGCTAGTCACACAAGTAATTACAGTGATAAAAACATGCTACAAAACGTGTAAAGGAACAGAAATGATTTTGGATTTGTGCAAACAATCACAAGTAATCAACAAGGATAATACAATAAGCGAATAATACAATATTTACTAGTTAACAAATAAAGAAGCCTCGACTGTGCTCTGTTCTGTTGTAAAGCACGCATGAAGCGGAAGAGCATGAAAGAAGTGTTGCGGAAAACATGAAACAAAGTCGAGTGTTTTTCTTCACTTCTTGAGTGCTCTACCGCTTCCTAAGTGCTTTACAACAGAACAGAGCACAGTCGAGGCTTCTTTATTTGTTTTATGATAAAGAATCCGATAATTTCCCCGTGCATTCGGCTGAATTTTCAAACCAAACTTTATTTTTCAAACAAGTAAAAGTGGTGTCGGCTGTGCTCTGTTCTCTGATAAAGCACGCTAAAATAAGCCAATCACAATCCTTGTTAGAATTGTTCAAATAATTTGATTGGCTAACGAAGCTACAGCTGTCAATCACAAACTGGACTTCAGCTAAGCTTTCAGTTTCGAGTGGTTTCGAGCGGCTTTCAAGAGAAGAACGATGCCTTCAAAGTTCACTTTTTAGTTAATTTTCAAATAAGACTCTAAAGGCAGGCAAAGGTTTGTAGTCCATAGGAATCCCGCCGTATTGTGGCTCATGAAAATGTGCACTTTTCCAATGGAAATTACGGAACCAGGAGCTCAAAGCTTGCAGATGAAAATGCGAAATGCAGAGTTGAATTTGAAAGGAGCTACAGTTATTTAAGCTTAAGGCTTGCAGCTGCTTGCAGAAAGATTGCCCGAACTAGCGTAAAAGTTAGACAGACTAAATTGCATCCACTGGTTCTACTCAGACCACAGAGGAGAATATCTAGAGCAAGCTTTGAGCTGACCGCATGTCGGTTCACTTCACTGAGAAGACCAGAGAACGAGCTAGCATTACTACACTGCATGTACATGTATGTTGTTTTGAGTAATTGAGCATTTTTACAAAAATAAAGCTTCTCATCATAAACAGAGACAGCTCAATTGTTGTTTTCTGTCATTGCTTTGCTTCTTAAGTATAATTTCCGCCTTCGTAACAAATATAATGTTGTTTATCGAAGCACTGGTTAGGTTGAGAATTTGTTTATTTCGCTGCATGTTTTGTCAGCGGGAATCTAGCAAAACTTGTCATTTTAGTACAGTTTTCACACTACTGTTGCTAAGAATGGTCTCCGTGAGCCATATTTACTGTAGACATAGAGCTCGTTGCCATTGCATTTGTCTGAATCACAGGGGATGTTTAATTTTGGCCAAATTTGTCAAAATTCCGAAGCAAAAATTTGAAAGCCAGCTTACTGTCATCAACCCGTGCTCTGTTCTCTGATAAAGCACGCAGTTTCAGCCAATCAGAGAGCACGTTATATGGAAACTTTATTATAACAAAAACTATAAAACAAAGGAACAGAGATAAAATTACATGCTGTGCTGATTAAAGGTCAAGAAAGCTAAAAGAATAATACTAAACAAAAACACAAAACTAGTAAAGACAACTAAAAGTGACTGTTAACTAAGACTAATGAAATAAAAGAAACAAACTAAACCTACAGCCTTAAAGAAAAGTACAAATAAAACAAAATAATGCATTACATACCAAGGGTTATTGAGAATATAGCATTCGAACTAAAGCAGAACTTGACTTGAGAACTTGAGTATAGTTCAGAATAAACCAACTGAATCAACTGAATTTGCTGAACAAAAGGTTGCCAATTTATAACAGATTCGAGGAAACTGTAGGAATAACTCTAAACCAAGTAAGGCTATGGAGTGTATTTGTTGCCCACAAATACAGGATTTACCTAAGGGAACTAGGGGGTAACTTCTCCTACACAACAGGATTTAGCTAAGAGAAGTGTGTGGGAATGAATCACCAACACATACCAAAATAAGGTGTGTAAGGAAACCAAACTAATGTAGGAAAATAACCCAAATAGTAAGAAGAATAACACAACACTAATAAAAATAGTTTGAAAATTAAAACTGAAAATGAACTAAGTGACTTTGTCACAATTGATCAACAGTCGGTTCATAGTTGCCCAAGTGTCAATTGACTCATATTCATCAATCAAAAATCAGTTGACTATCAACCAACTGTCGACTGAGATGTCGATTGAGTGTCAATGGAGCGTTGACCAAGCATCAATCGAGGGTATTGATCAACACTCAACCACGGGTGCCTTTAGTACACATCCCCAAAAATAATGAACACCAACTTACTACATATGTGAATGTTAGTCCTGCTGTTAAGAGCCAAAAATAACCAGAATTGTTCATTTTGTGATAAAAGCATGAAACTTCCCAGGATTACTAACCTCTATAAGGCAAATATTTTCTGATATGGAGCCATCCCAAATTTTCACCCAGAACCACGCTACACGTATGTCTAAAAATGACATATTAGGCCCCTACATGGGAACAAGGCTGAGTTAAAATGCTTATTTCTATTGCCTTCACCGGAGTTCTTTGCCTAAATTTCTTGCTTTTTAATATAACAGCAACTTATAAAGTATCTGGGAGTCGAAAAATTTGTCATGTGATTAGTTACGTGACCATCATTTTCAATAAACAATAAAATAATACCGAATATTGCATTGATATGATTAATATTTTTTTTCTACTCTTCTTTCTCATTGTTCCTCGTAAATAAAAAGAAGTAATCATTTTGAACATTACATACAATTCCTATAAAATACCCTATTTTTGTTAAAACCTGTCAGAGCTAACTTAATATATTTAGAAAAATGACAAATTACAGAATATTGGAAAAACCGTCTAAACAACCTTGACTTTATGAATTCAAAATGTCATGCAATATCATTTCCATGACGTGGCAAAGTATGAAAAAATTTCACCGAAGGAAAGTATAAATATTAAGGAGTTTAGGCCAAAATGAGGAATATATCTGCCTGTCATTAGATGAGATGCTGCCATGGTAACGGCCTTAATCCAAAACTTGACAACCAAAAAACTAAGCCTTATTTTAACAGTACCCACACTGGTAAATCTCTACAGGGAAAACTTTAAGAGAAATTAACTAAGTTTCCCTTTCTGTTCATGAATACTCTAGGGAGCCACCTTAAGGACGTTCGCACTAATTGTTTCTGTGCATCCTTACTGCGCACGCAAATTCACACACCATGTCATGCATGTGAGTGCGTGCTAAGTAATAAAATAAGCAATGATGGGGCAGATGGCCATTGCTATAGCTTTGCCTGGATTTAATGATCTTGGACGTTCGGTGACCCCTACTTTTCTTTCCAGAAACAGATTTTATTTACCATTATCTCCACATCGTCCAAAAATGAACAAAAAAATCAATGTGGGAAGTTAAAAAAATTTCAACTCGGATTGCTGTCCATGGGACATCGGATCCTGCCATCTTGCGGCTGCAAGGCGTGTGAAACTATGATCGCTAAATGCAAACTTGTTCTTTAAGGAACCTCATCAGTGAACTAAATTCACTTAATAGGTCCACTTAAACAATATTTGGCAGAGAACATTTCACTTCAAAGATCTATTTGGAAATGTTCTGGGCTTACAGACACTGTGGCCTCATTCGCTAATGAAGCCCGATTTTTTTAGTTTTAGGGTGTTCTTTCGGGCATGCTCTACCCAAAAGGAAGTCAGTCACCCCCCATTCTTTTTAAATTTCTGACATAACTAGCTTATCATCTGACAGTGGTAAAAGTCTCTGGAAAAAATCAATGTTGGAAAATTTTCGCACGAACATCCTTAAGCCTGGCTTAACGGGACATAACTAATTTCGGTGCGGAACTCATGGGAAAACTCTTGATTGGTCTAAATCGTATTTGACTAATCGCACACAACGGTGCTCCGTTAGTGGCTGTCTCTCTGACTTCACCGCTCCTAAATGTGGTGTGCCACAGGGAACGATCTTTGGTCCTCTTGTATTTCTAATTTATATTTTTAACGATTTGCCTCACTGTTTATTGTTCAGCGTACCTAGAATGTGTGCTGATGACACCCACATTACTTGTGCTGGTTCTGATTTGCATCTGATTCAGTCTAGTCTATCTCACGACCTTGAAAAGCTAAGCAAATGGCTTGTGCCTTACCTTGAACGCTACAAAAATGGAATTTATGTTGGTCGGCTCCAGGCAAAGATTAAGTACTCTATCTGATACACTCGAACTCTCCATTGATAATGTTCCGATTGAACAAGTTTCCTCTGTGAAATCACTCGGAGTATATATCAATGAAAATCTAACGTGGCATTCCCACATTGACAACTGTGTAAATAGATCGCTTAGAACTACAATCGGAGCCATAAAGCGAGTTAAGCCATTTGTACCTCAATCTACCATACTCTGCATATACAACTCACAAGTTCAACCTCACTTTGATTACTGCAGCCTAGTCTGGGGTAATTTTGGCAAAACATTATCTAACAAGGTACAAAAACTACAAAACTGTGCTGCCTGAATAATAACTTCATCGGGCTATGATGCTGATGTCGATTCCTTGTTTCACAAACTCAGCTGGAAAGACTTGCAATTTCAACATCAAATTCAGAAAGCCCTAATTAATGGTTTTCAAGTCTTTAAACGGTCTGATTCCCAAATATCTCACTTCTAAATTTGTAACGCGAAATGAATCAAATTATGCTCTGAGGGACTCGGTTAACAAACTTGTTGTTCCCTTTCTGAGAACTAATGACATGAAAAAAAGTTTTAGTCACAGCGGCGCAGCCCTTTGCAACAGCTTACCCTGTAACATTAGAGAGTTTGGTTCATTAAATCAATTTAAACGCTTTCTCTATCGTAATTTTTAAACACACGGCATTCGCGGAAATCAGGTTTAGAAGTAGAATATTGTTGTAAGTAATTACGAAATTAACATATGCTTGAAGGCTAATCTTGACTGTACTGGTTTGTGCAATTGTGGTGGAAATTGCAACTAAAAGAACTTTTATTCAGCTGGTGTTTTTAAAAGCAGGCATAAGAACATTGTAGCCAATGAAAGCTGCTTTTCAAAACGTTTCCTTCAGACCAAAATGTCCAGCAAGTGTTTATTGTAACATACCTGATCTATTCCGGCATATTTGAAAGTTTCAAATGGGAAATAGAAGGTGTCTCAATCACAGTAAGCAAGTAACTCAAGAAAATCATGTCAATGAAACCTATATAAATTGACTCTGTATCTCTGCCTCAATTTGATGCATAGTTCTGATATTACGGTTTTGGAACATCCCAAACGTACATTTAAGGTTTGAATTTCCTAGTCTAGATAATAGAATCTACATTGCAAATGATAAAATTGGCATGTAAAAAATGTTAATGATTTCATCAGTGCCAATTGCTTTGCTGGTAATTGAAAATACTGGTCACGCGACTATCACATGACATAATTTAAGACTCAAAGGCACTGGTTAATTTGTTGTTGTATTAAAAAAAGCAATACACTAGGCATAGTAGTCCCAGAAGGCCAAAAAAACGGTATTTTGCACGAGCCTCGTTTCCATGTAAGGGCCTTGTATGCCATATTTTTGACATGCGCATTCCATGGTTCTGGAAGCAAATTTGGCATGGCTCCATATCAGGAAATATTTGTCTCATAGCGGTTAGTAACCCTGCCAAGTTTGATGCTTTTATCAAAAAACGAACAATTTTGTCCCTTAACAGCTGGACTATGTAAGCAGATATACATGTAACTACGTATTTAACTAATCTTTTTCTTGCTGCTGTGTTGTTTGTAAACTTTTTCTTTGAGTCATTCTCTTTTGATAGAGTACAGTTAGTTTCAGGCATCACCAAAACTGTGTTACTGGTGACTGATTTTGGTACTGAGTTGAATGGTCCTGTTGATACATAGTGTAATTCATCTGTGTGACCTTTATAACATTGATTTCTGCAATAAGTGGATTGAATTCTGTCTACAACAGCTGGAATAATGTTACACCTTGTTGTGATAAATTTGTTAAATATTCTATTCTGGAATTCTCAATTTGCTTTCAATAAACGTCATGGGATGTTCTCTAAGATAATGAACAAACATCTAGAGCTCTAATATTCCAATGAAATGTAGGATCACCATACATCTCGAAAACAAACATTCATCACCACCACCAGGAATTCTGGATGGTTCCCTGTCTCTAGAATGCAAAAGTCAATTGATTTCAATTGTTTACAAACTATGATCATTATTTAAATCTAACATATCACAGTTATCAGAAATAGTTGTTTCATGTCTTTCCCAAGTACAGCACAGCTTTCATATTGATAGTTTATGGTCGCTCGAAAGGCTTAATTATGAAACGTGGGAGCACAATAATTCCTCCCAAGAGGCTCAATTATCCAAGATCGGGCCCAATATTCCTCTAAAGAAACCCAGTTTTCCTCATACAAGGCTAAAGGTACTTCTAAAATTATGGAGCTTCGGCAAAGGTTGTTTATTTAAAATGCGCATCGACAAATCAATACCCAATATCATAGAAATATGAGGTTTATCACGACCTTAAGTCTCAAGCAACCTTTCATCCAGTCAGTTGGAAACAAAAATATGAAAGCTAAGAGAAGTAAATGTTGTAAAATATTAAAAAACTTACCTCAATTTCAAAGAATACTGATCAAGGATCTTCGTTTGCCATCAATGACTATCAGCAAATCATTGTTGATACGAATTGTTTGCAAGAGACCGCAAGATGGATATTTGTTGTGCTGATTGGCTCCAAAGTACATTCTACTCTTACTTACTTATTTTGGAAAACTCAGACGATGGCAATAGTGATTGCTGCGCAAGGCCAGTAGTCACAAAAACTGGATCATTGGATAACGCAATGTGAGAGTTTTCATTTGTAGCCATCCTGGTTTATGAGCCATCATACCATGCTCTTCAAATATGGTTAAAGCATATCCATGATTTTTTGGGGCATTTTTATTTTTATTTTAGTCTAGTTTTCTATATTTCAGGGACGTTTTTAATAAAACAATTATTCCACTTGCACTTGTTGAATATGAGAAGATTATAGCAAACTCAGCGCTACACGCCTTTTTGGCTATCTACCATTAGCCTGCAGTACAGGCAGATTAGCAGGTTCTAGTGCGATACATGAGCACGTGAAGTGCGAGAACGAACACAAAGCGTGAGGCAAGAAAAATCCGCCTGTAGTCACACCATTGTTTATGCTCTACTGCCCCCTTGAAATGATTGGCATGAAAGAATGAGGGAGAACAAAGCAATTCAATTTACTGGCGTGAAAAAATGTCTCAAATAACCAATTTACAAATGTATACATGATGCAAAACAGTCAACAGACGTGAACATCTAAATTTAGCTAAATTTAAATCATGTTTTGCCAAAACGAACAAAGGAGGTATAAACCTAAACATCAAGCTCAAGACACGAAAAGCTCGAACAAATTCAGGATGGAAGGAACATAACTTTGACGACAAGAACAGATCTCCAAGACTACAGTAGTCTCTGGCGACACCGGACAAAGCTAAATATGATCCGTGGTGAAAAGCCACATAGCTTAACACAGGTTTAATCTAACAACCAGGCATGGCATCACAATATAGAATGCAAGTAATCAACATTGATGCACACCGACTTTGTCTCTCCAGAGCGAATAATTTAAGAGATACATTTCTGCAATAAACACACATTTCTGCAATAGAAATGAAGCAAGAAAAACCACACTACTCGGCACATGGCAAATTACAGAGGTATCAAGCTCTCCAAAGCGATAGATAACAGCTGAAACTATGCAGAGTTCTGACCTCTAACAGTCTATTGGCTCCACTCTACTTTTAAAAAAATCATCTTGATAACACAACATTAAGTGCCCTTCAAAAACAAGTGAAGAGCAAAATAAAAGGTTAAGAGGCTGGAATTTATGGGAGAACGGCAAATGTAGAAATGTCACGAGCAGTAGGAGTCCGTGTAGGCCTGTCACCCGAGTCAAACACATTTTGCTTTTTCTCATTTCTGACGTCACGTGGCTTAAAGCAACCAATCAACAAAAACCGTTCGCCAGGCGAACGGTTGGAAGAGGATAAACAATGGTGTGAATACAGGCGGATTTTTCTCGCCTCGCGCTTTGCGGTCGTTCTCGCGCTTCACGCATGCTCGTGTATCGCGCTAGAGCCCGCTAATCCACCTGTATTGCAGGCTAATCTACCATCTCATATCCAGCACATGCTTGTGGAATAACTGTTAAATAGTCCCTCTTTGAATTTTCTCACAAATTTTCATGGACTTTTGACCTGTTTATTTTTGTTGCATATAGTTTTTTATCACCATACTGAATCTCTTGTAAATGATGCTTCTCTCTTTTTGTTTATCTAAAATGGGGTATCCCTTTATTCATGATTTATTAAAACTGAGCATTCAGAAAGCACAAAATAAAACAATTGAGAATTAATTCACCACACTCTTATCGTATTTTACCCATTACATTAAAACACGCGAAACCATTGGTTTTGCTGGCCAATCTGTACTGGGCTATCTTAACCACTTCTAAAATCACTCATTTCACAATTGTAACTATGTGTGGGTTAATTAAATAATTATTGTATTAATAAAAGAATTTGTTATCAGATGACACCATTAAGATAGGTAAACTGGACAGTACTCCATCTGCAATATATCTATATATCGAGTACCTCTTTCTCTAGTTCCTCTATTCTTTTCTCCTTCTCTTCTAATAATTCTTCCTCTACATGTCTCTGAACAAATCATTGGCAAAGGCAGCATTTAATAATTTTATACAAACAATAACCTCTACTTCTGGAAAAAAAGATAACATTAGTGTGTAGTAAGTGCTCAGAGGAAACTGTGAGCTTTGAAGAACAAAAATCCCAGCCTCATGATTTGTAAAACAAGGTTTTTGTTTCCCTTCAAGCATGCTTATGCAAAGCTGCTCTTTTTGGAAGAACTCCTTTCCAAGCCGGTGAAGAGAAAATATTTGCAAATTTAATCAGGGTGCAATAGGTGACAGATTCCAACCAAGCCTGGCACACAAGGAAATTAAAATACTTGAGCAAAAATAAAATCCAGATATCTAAAAGCATAAATTGCAATATATAGAAAGCTCTTCAATATAAACTGATAATTTGAGCTCACATTAATTTTCTTACATTGACACAATCTGTTACAACGGGAGCCTTAGATTCTTGTTGGACTTCAAAGCTGCGGAGCTGCAGAAGAAGCAAATA